>NW_028181434.1:475000-562500 GCF_964211825.1 Aythya ferina
AGATGCCAACAGAAAACCCAACAAAACCCAACAGAGACATCAAAACATGTCAAAAACACCCCAAAAAGAACGGGATAACCGCCAAAACTGGAAGAAAATCCCCAAAAAGCATGGATCCAATCCCCAAACCACCCTAAACCTACCTGATCTTCTCCAAATCCCAAAGTCCACTCCCAACCACCATAAAACCCATTAGGAACTCAACAAAACGCAACAGAAACCCCAAAACACCTCAAAAACACCCCAAAAGCAAACCGGATCAGAAGAAAATACGTGATTTAACCCCCAAAAAACCCTTAAACCTACCTGATCTTCTCCAAATCCCAAAATCCACTCCCACCCACCATAAAACCCATTAGGAACTCAACAAAACGCAACGGAAACCCCAAAACACGTCAAAAACACCCCAAAAAAGAACTGGATCAGAAGAAAAAAAAAAAACAAAACTATGCATTTCCCTCCCAAATCACCCTAAACTCACCTGATCTTCTTCAAAACCCACAATCCACTCCCATTTAGCTTAACGACCAACGAGAACCCAACAAAACCCAACGGAGACCCCAAAAACGTCAAAAACACCCCAAAAAAGAACTGGTTCAACCCCAACAACGAAAGAAAACCCCAAAAGCCATAGATCCACACCAAAAATCCCCCTAAACCAACCTGAAGTTCTCCAAAACCCACAATTTACACTTTTCCACATTGATGACCATGGAAAACCCAACGAAACCCAACGGAGACCACAAAACACATCAAAAAAAAAAAAAAAAAAAAAAAAAAAAAGAAAGGGATCACCCCCAAAATTGGAAGAAAATCCTTCAAAATCATAGATCCACCCCAAAACCACCCTAAACCTACCTGATGATCTCCAAAACCCACAATTTACAATTTTCCAACATGATGACCATGGAAAACCCAACGAAACCCAACGGAGACCACAAAAGAAGTCAAAAACACCCAAAACAAGAACGGGATAAACCCTAAAAACGAAAGAAAACACCAAAAGCCATAGATCCACACCAAAAGTCCCCCTAAACCTACCTGATGTTCTCCAAAACCCACAATTTACACTTTTTCACCAGGATGACCAACATGAACCAAACGAAAACCCAAAACGAGACACCAAAACACGTCAAAAACACCCCAAAAATAAAGGGATCACCCATAAACTGGAAGAAAATCCCCAAAAAGCACGGATCCAATCCCAAAACCACCCTAAACCTACCTGATGTTCTCCAAAACCCACAATTTACACTTTTTCACCATGATGACCAACAAGAACCCAACTAAAACCCAACGGAGACCCCAAAACACGTCATAAACACCCCAAAAAAGAACAGGATCACCCAAAAAAAAACAGAAGAAAAGACCAAATACCATAAATCCACCCCAAAATTCCCCTAAACCTACCTGATGTTCTCCAAAACCAACAATTTACCCTTTTCCACCATGATGACCACGGAAAACGCAACGAAACCCAATGGAGACCCCAAAACATGTCAAAAACACCCCCAAAATGAATTGGATCACCCCCCCCCCAAAAAAAAAAAAAAAAACAGAAGAAAACCCCATATATCATGAATCCACCCCAAAAGTCCCCCTAAACCTACCTGATGTTCTCCAAAACCCACAATTTACACTTTACAACCATGATGACAACAGAAAACCCAATGAAACCCAACGAAGAACCCAAAACACGTCAGAAACACCCCAAAAATGAATTCGATCACCCCAAAACTGGAACAAAATCCCCCAAAACCATAGATCCACCCCAAAAACACCCAAAATCTACCTGATGTTCTCCAAAACCCACAATTTACACTTTTCCACCATGATGACCACGGAAAACCCAACGAAACCCAACGGAGAACCCAAAACACGTCCAAAACACCCCAAACAAGAACAGGATCACCCCCAAAACCAAAGAAAACCCCAAAAAGCACGGATCCAATCCCAAAACCACTCTAAACGTACCTGCTGTTCTCCAAATCCAAATGTCCACTCCCAACCACCATAAAACCCATTAGGAACTCAACGAAACCCAACAGAAACCCCAAAACACGTCAAAAACACCCCAAAAAATAACTGAATCAGAAGAAAAAACACCAAAAACTATGAATTTCCCCGCAAAACCACCCTAAACTCACCTGATCTTCTTCAAAACCCACAATCCACTCCCATTTCCCTTAAGGACCAACGAGAATCCAACTAAAACCAACAGACACCCCAAAACAAGTCAAAAACACCCCAAACAAGAACAGGATAACCCCTAAAAAAGAAAGAAAACCCCAAAAAAACATAGATCCACCCCAAAACCACACTAAACCTACCTGATGTTCTCCAAATCCCAAAGTCCACTCCCAACAAACTTAAAACACATTAGGAAATCAACAAAACGCAACGGAAACCCCAAAACACGTCAAAAACACCACAAAAAAAAAAAAGCGGGATCACCCCCAAAACCGAAAGAAAACCCTAAAAGCCGTTGATCCACCCCAAAAGTCCCCCTAAACCTACCTGATGTTCTCCAATACCCACAATTTACCCGTTTTCACCATGATGAACAACAAGAACCCAACAAAAACCAACGGAGACCCCAAAACACGTCAAAAACACACCAAAAAAGAACTGAATCAGAAGAAAAAACACCAAAAACTATGAATTTCCCCGCAAAACCACCCTAAACTCACCTGATCTTCTTCAAAACCCACAATCCACTCCCATTTCCCTTAAGGACCAACGAGAATCCAACTAAAACCCAACGGACACCCCAAAACAAGTCAAAAACACCCCAAACAAGAACGGAATCACCCCCAAAACTGGAAGAAAATCCCCAAAAAACATAGATCCACCCCAAAACCACACTAAACCTACCTGATGTTCTCCAAAACACGCAAGTTAAACTTTTCCAACATGATGAAAAACAAGAACACAACAAAACCCAACAGAGACCCCAAAACATGTCAAAAACACCCCAAAAAAGAACGGGATCACCCCCAAAACTGGAAGAAAATTCCCCCCCCAAAAATTTACAATTTTCACCATGATGACCAACATGAACCAAACGAAAACCCAAAAGGAGACACCAAAACACGTCAAAAACACCCCAAAAAAGAAAGGGATCACCCATAAACTGGAAGAAAATCCCCAAAAAGCACAGATCCAATCCCAAAACCAGCCTAAACCTACCTGATGTTCTCCAAAACCCACAAATTTACCCTTTTCCACCATGATGACCATGGAAAACCCAACGAAACCCAATGGAGACAAAAAACATGTCAAAAAAAAAAAAAAAAAAAAAAGAACAGGATCTCCCCCAAAAACAGAAGAAAAACCCAAATGCCATAGATCCACCCCAAAAGTCCCCCTAAGCCTACCTGATGTTCTCCAAAACCCACAATTTACCCTTTTTCACAATGATGACCAACGAGAACCCAACAAAACCCAACGGACAACCCCAAAACACGTCAAAAACACCCCAAAAAAGAACAGGATCACCCCAAAAAACAGAAGAAAACCCCAAATACCATGAATCCACCCCAAAAGTCCCCCTAAACCTACCTGAAGTTCTCCAAAACCCACAATTTACCCTTTTCCACCAAGACGCCAACAGAAAACCCAACAAAACCCAACAGAGACATCAAAACATGTCAAAAACACCCCAAAAAAGAACGGGATAACCGCCAAAACTGGAAGAAAATCCCCAAAAAGCATGGATCCAATCCCAAAACCACCCTAAACCTACCTGATCTTCTCCAAATCCCAAAGTCCACTCCCAACCACCATAAAACCCATTAGGAACTCAACAAAATGCAACAGAAACCCCAAAACACCTCAAAAACACCCCAAAAGCAAACCGGATCAGAAGAAAATACGTGATTTAACCCCCAAAAAACCCTTAAACCTACCTGATCTTCTCCAAATCCCAAAATCCACTCCCACCCACCATAAAACCCATTAGGAACTCAACAAAACGCAACGGAAACCCCAAAACACGTCAAAAACACCCCAAAAAAGAACTGGATCAGAAGAAAAAAAAAAACAAAACTATGCATTTCCCTCCCAAATCACCCTAAACTCACCTGATCTTCTTCAAAACCCACAATCCACTCCCATTTAGCTTAACGACCAACGAGAACCCAACAAAACCCAACGGAGACCCCAAAAACGTCAAAAACACCCCAAAAAAGAACTGGTTCAACCCCAACAACGAAAGAAAACCCCAAAAGCCATAGATCCACACCAAAAATCCCCCTAAACCAACCTGAAGTTCTCCAAAACCCACAATTTACACTTTTCCACATTGATGACCATGGAAAACCCAACGAAACCCAACGGAGACCCCAAAAGAAGTCAAAAACACCCAAAACAAGAACGGGATAACCCCTAAAAACGAAAGAAAACCCCAAAAGCCATAGATCCACACCAAAAGTCCCCCTAAACCTACCTGAAGTTCTCCAAAACCCACAATTTACACTTTTTCACCAGGATGACCAACATGAACCAAACGAAAACCCAAAACGAGACCACAAAACACGTCAAAAACACCCCAAAAATAAAGGGATCACCCATAAACTGGAAGAAAATCCCCAAAAAGCACGGATCCAATCCCAAAACCACCCTAAACCTACCTGATGTTCTCCAAAACCCACAATTTACCATTTTCCACCACGATGACCAACGAGTACACAACAAAACCCAACGGAATCCCCCAAACACCTCAAAAATTTCCCAAAATAGAACGGGACCAACCCAAGAAACAGAAGAAAACACCAAAAAACATGACTCTGCCCCAAAAGTCCCCCTAAACCTACCTGATGTTCTCCAAAAGCCACAATTTACACTTTTTCACCATGATGACCAACAAGAACCCAACTAAAACCTAACGGAGACCCCAAAACACATCAAAAACACCCCAAAAAAGAACGGGATCACCCCCAAAAACAAAAGAAAATCCCCCAAAACCATAGATCCAATCCCCAAACCAACCTAAACCTACCTGATGTTCTCCAAAACCCACAATTTACCCTTTTCCACCATGATGACCACGGAAAACGCAACGAAACCCAATGGAGACCCCAAAACACGTCAGAAACACCCCAAAAATGAATTCGATCACCCCAAAACTGGAACAAAATCCCCCAAAACCATAGATCCACCCCAAAAACACCCAAAATCTACCTGATGTTCTCCAAAACCCACAATTTACCCTTTTTCACAATGATGACCAACGAGAACCCAACAAAACCCAACGGACAACCCCAAAACACGTCAAAAACACCCCAAAAAAGAACAGGATCACCCCAAAAAACAGAAGAAAACCCCAAATACCATGAATCCACCCCAAAAGTCCCCCTAAACCTACCTGAAGTTCTCCAAAACCCACAATTTACCCTTTTCCACCAAGACGCCAACAGAAAACCCAACAAAACCCAACAGAGACATCAAAACATGTCAAAAACACCCCAAAAAAGAACGGGATAACCGCCAAAACTGGAAGAAAATCCCCAAAAAGCATGGATCCAATCCCAAAACCACCCTAAACCTACCTGATCTTCTCCAAATCCCAAAGTCCACTCCCAACCACCATAAAACCCATTAGGAACTCAACAAAATGCAACAGAAACCCCAAAACACCTCAAAAACACCCCAAAAGCAAACCGGATCAGAAGAAAATACGTGATTTAACCCCCAAAAAACCCTTAAACCTACCTGATCTTCTCCAAATCCCAAAATCCACTCCCACCCACCATAAAACCCATTAGGAACTCAACAAAACGCAACGGAAACCCCAAAACACGTCAAAAACACCCCAAAAAAGAACTGGATCAGAAGAAAAAAAAAAACAAAACTATGCATTTCCCTCCCAAATCACCCTAAACTCACCTGATCTTCTTCAAAACCCACAATCCACTCCCATTTAGCTTAACGACCAACGAGAACCCAACAAAACCCAACGGAGACCCCAAAAACGTCAAAAACACCCCAAAAAAGAACTGGTTCAACCCCAACAACAAAAGAAAACCCCAAAAGCCATAGATCCACACCAAAAATCCCCCTAAACCAACCTGAAGTTCTCCAAAACCCACAATTTACACTTTTCCACATTGATGACCATGGAAAACCCAACGAAACCCAACGGAGACCCCAAAAGAAGTCAAAAACACCCAAAACAAGAACGGGATAACCCCTAAAAACGAAAGAAAACCCCAAAAGCCATAGATCCACACCAAAAGTCCCCCTAAACCTACCTGAAGTTCTCCAAAACCCACAATTTACACTTTTTCACCAGGATGACCAACATGAACCAAACGAAAACCCAAAACGAGACCACAAAACACGTCAAAAACACCCCAAAAATAAAGGGATCACCCATAAACTGGAAGAAAATCCCCAAAAAGCACGGATCCAATCCCAAAACCACCCTAAACCTACCTGATGTTCTCCAAAACCCACAATTTACCATTTTCCACCACGATGACCAACGAGTACACAACAAAACCCAACGGAATCCCCCAAACACCTCAAAAATTTCCCAAAATAGAACGGGACCAACCCAAGAAACAGAAGAAAACACCAAAAAACATGACTCTGCCCCAAAAGTCCCCCTAAACCTACCTGATGTTCTCCAAAAGCCACAATTTACACTTTTTCACCATGATGACCAACAAGAACCCAACTAAAACCCAACGGAGACCCCAAAACACATCAAAAACACCCCAAAAAAGAACGGGATCACCCCCAAAAACAAAAGAAAATCCCCCAAAACCATAGATCCAATCCCCAAACCAACCTAAACCTACCTGATGTTCTCCAAAACCCACAATTTACCCTTTTCCACCATGATGACCACGGAAAACGCAACGAAACCCAATGGAGACCCCAAAACACGTCAAAAACACCCCCAAAATGAATTGGATCACCCCCCCCAAAAAAAAAAAAAAAAAAAAAAAAAACAGAAGAAAACCCCATATATCATGAATCCACCCCAAAAGTCCCCCTAAACCTACCTGATGTTCTCCAAAACCCACAATTTACACTTTTCCACCATGATGACAACGGAAAACCCAACGAAACCCAACGAAGAACCCAAAACACGTCAGAAACACCCCAAAAATGAATTCGATCACCCCAAAACTGGAACAAAATCCCCCAAAACCATAGATCCACCCCAAAAACACCCAAAATCTACCTGATGTTCTCCAAAACCCACAATTTACACTTTTCCACCATGATGACCACGGAAAACCCAACGAAACCCAACGGAGAACCCAAAACACGTCCAAAACACCCCAAACAAGAACAGGATCACCCCCAAAACCAAAGAAAACCCCAAAAAGCACGGATCCAATCCCAAAACCACTCTAAACGTACCTGCTGTTCTCCAAATCCAAATGTCCACTCCCAACCACCATAAAACCCATTAGGAACTCAACGAAACCCAACAGAAACCCCAAAACACGTCAAAAACACCCCAAAAAAGAACTGAATCAGAAGAAAAAACACCAAAAACTATGAATTTCCCTGCAAAACCACCCTAAACTCACCTGATCTTCTTCAAAACCCACAATCCACTCCCATTTCCCTTAAGGACCAACGAGAATCCAACTAAAACCCAACGGACACCCCAAAACAAGTCAAAAACACCCCAAACAAGAACGGAATCACCCCCAAAACTGGAAGAAAATCCCCAAAAAACATAGATCCACCCCAAAACCACACTAAACCTACCTGATGTTCTCCAAAACACGCAAGTTAAACTTTTCCAACATGATGAAAAACAAGAACCCAACAAAACCCAACAGAGACCCCAAAGCATGTCAAAAACACTCCAAAAAAGAACGGGATCACCCCCAAAACTGGAAGACAATTCCCCCCCCAAAAATTTACAATTTTCACCATGATGACCAACATGAACCAAACGAAAACCCAAAAGGAGACACCAAAACACGTCAAAAACACCCCAAAAAAGAAAGGGATCACCCATAAACTGGAAGAAAATCCCCAAAAAGCACAGATCCAATCCCAAAACCAGCCTAAACCTACCTGATGTTCTCCAAAACCCACAAATTTACCCTTTTCCACCATGATGACCATGGAAAACCCAACGAAACCCAATGGAGACAAAAAACATGTCAAAAAAAAAAAAGCCAAAAAAGAACAGGATCTCCCCCAAAAACAGAAGAAAAACCCAAATGGCATAGATCCACCCCAAAAGTCCCCCTAAGCCTACCTGATGTTCTCCAAAACCCACAATTTACCCTTTTTCACAATGATGACCAACGAGAACCCAACAAAATCCAACGGACAACCCCAAAACACGTCAAAAACACCCCAAAAAAGAACAGGATCACCCCAAAAAACAGAAGAAAACCCCAAATACCATGAATCCACCCCAAAAGTCCCCCTAAACCTACCTGAAGTTCTTCAAAACCCACAATTTACCCTTTTCCACCAAGATGCCAACAGAAAACCCAACAAAACCAAACAGAGACATCAAAACATGTCAAAAACACCCCAAAAAGAACGGGATAACTGCCAAAACTGGAAGAAAATCCCCAAAAAGCATGGATCCAATCCCCAAACCACCCTAAACCTACCTGATCTTCTCCAAATCCCAAAGTCCACTCCCAACCACCATAAAACCCATTAGGAACTCAACAAAACGCAACAGAAACCCCAAAACACCTCAAAAACACCCCAAAAGCAAACCGGATCAGAAGAAAATACGTGATTTAACCCCAAGAAAACCCTTAAACCTACCTGATCTTCTCCAAATCCCAAAATCCACTCCCACCCACCATAAAACCCATTAGGAACTCAACAAAACGCAACGGAAACCCCAAAACACGTCAAAAACACCCCAAAAAAGAACTGGATCAGAAGAAAAAAAAAACAAAACTATGCATTTCCCTCCCAAATCACCCTAAACTCACCTGATCTTCTTCAAAACCCACAATCCACTCCCATTTAGCTTAACGACCAACGAGAACCCAACAAAACCCAACGGAGACCCCAAAAACGTCAAAAACACCCCAAAAAAGAACTGGTTCAACCCCAACAACGAAAGAAAACCCCAAAAGCCATAGATCCACACCAAAAATCCCCCTAAACCAACCTGAAGTTCTCCAAAACCCACAATTTACACTTTTCCACATTGATGACCATGGAAAACCCAACGAAACCCAACGGAGACCACAAAACACGTCAAAAAAAAAAAAAAAAAAAAAAAAAAAAAAAAAAAAAAGAAAGGGATCACCCCCAAAATTGGAAGAAAATCCTTCAAAATCATAGATCCACCCCAAAACCACCCTAAACCTACCTGATGATCTCCAAAACCCACAATTTACAATTTTCCAACATGATGACCATGGAAAACCCAACGAAACCCAACGGAGACCCCAAAAGAAGTCAAAAACACCCAAAACAAGAACGGGATAACCCCTAAAAACGAAAGAAAACCCCAAAAGCCATAGATCCACACCAAAAGTCCCCCTAAGCCTACCTGATGTTCTCCAAAACCCACAATTTACACTTTTTCACCAGGATGACCAACA
This sequence comes from Aythya ferina, assembly GCF_964211825.1. Lineage (NCBI taxonomy): Eukaryota > Metazoa > Chordata > Aves > Anseriformes > Anatidae > Aythya > Aythya ferina. The sequence continues at coordinate 484,558 of NW_028181434.1, forward strand.
TGAACCAAACGAAAACCCAAAACGAGACCACAAAACACGTCAAAAACACCCCAAAAATAAAGGGATCACCCATAAACTGGAAGAAAATCCCCAAAAAGCACGGATCCAATCCCAAAACCACCCTAAACCTACCTGATGTTCTCCAAAACCCACAATTTACCATTTTCCACCACGATGACCAACGAGTACACAACAAAACCCAACGGAATCCCCCAAACACCTCAAAAATTTCCCAAAATAGAACGGGACCAACCCAAGAAACAGAAGAAAACACCAAAAAACATGACTCTGCCCCAAAAGTCCCCCTAAACCTACCTGATGTTCTCCAAAAGCCACAATTTACACTTTTTCACCATGATGACCAACAAGAACCCAACTAAAACCCAACGGAGACCCCAAAACACGTCATAAACACCCCAAAAAAGAACAGGATCACCCAAAAAAAAAAACAGAAGAAAAGACCAAATACCATGAATCCACCCCCAAATTCCCCTAAACCTACCTGAAGTTCTCCAAAACCCACAATTTACAATTTTCCACCACCATGACCACGGAAAACCCAAGGAATAACAACGGAGACCCCAAAACACATCAAAAACACCCCAAAAAAGAACGGGATCACCCCCAAAAACAAAAGAAAATCCCCCAAAACCATAGATCCAATCCCCAAACCAACCTAAACCTACCTGATGTTCTCCAAAACCCACAATTTACCCTTTTCCACCATGATGACCACGGAAAACGCAACGAAACCCAATGGAGACCCCAAAACACGTCAAAAACACCCCCAAAATGAATTGGATCACCCCCCCAAAAAAAAAAAAAAAAAAAAAAAAAAAACAGAAGAAAACCCCATATATCATGAATCCACCCCAAAAGTCCCCCTAAACCTACCTGATGTTCTCCAAAACCCACAATTTACACTTTTCCACCATGATGACAACGGAAAACCCAACGAAACCCAACGAAGAACCCAAAACACGTCAGAAACACCCCAAAAATGAATTCGATCACCCCAAAACTGGAACAAAATCCCCCAAAACCATAGATCCACCCCAAAAACACCCAAAATCTACCTGATGTTCTCCAAAACCCACAATTTACACTTTTCCACCATGATGACCACGGAAAACCCAACGAAACCCAACGGAGAACCCAAAACACGTCCAAAACACCCCAAACAAGAACAGGATCACCCCCAAAACCAAAGAAAACCCCAAAAAGCACGGATCCAATCCCAAAACCACTCTAAACGTACCTGCTGTTCTCCAAATCCAAATGTCCACTCCCAACCACCATAAAACCCATTAGGAACTCAACGAAACCCAACAGAAACCCCAAAACACGTCAAAAACACCCCAAAAAATAACTGAATCAGAAGAAAAAACACCAAAAACTATGAATTTCCCCGCAAAACCACCCTAAACTCACCTGATCTTCTTCAAAACCCACAATCCACTCCCATTTCCCTTAAGGACCAACGAGAATCCAACTAAAACCCAACGGACACCCCAAAACAAGTCAAAAACACCCCAAACAAGAACGGAATCACCCCCAAAACTGGAAGAAAATCCCCAAAAAACATAGATCCACTCCAAAACGACACTAAACCTACCTGATGTTCTCCAAAACACGCAAGTTAAACTTTTCCAACATGATGAAAAACAAGAACCCAACAAAACCCAACAGAGACCCCAAAGCATGTCAAAAACACTCCAAAAAAGAACGGGATCACCCCCAAAACTGGAAGAAAATTCCCCCCCCAAAAATTTACAATTTTCACCATGATGACCAACATGAACCAAACGAAAACCCAAAAGGAGACACCAAAACACGTCAAAAACACCCCAAAAAAGAAAGGGATCACCCATAAACTGGAAGAAAATCCCCAAAAAGCACAGATCCAATCCCAAAACCAGCCTAAACCTACCTGATGTTCTCCAAAACCCACAAATTTACCCTTTTCCACCATGATGACCATGGAAAACCCAACGAAACCCAATGGAGACAAAAAACATGTCAAAAAAAAAAAAACAAAAAAGAACAGGATCTCCCCCAAAAACAGAAGAAAAACCCAAATGCCATAGATCCACCCCAAAAGTCCCCCTAAGCCTACCTGATGTTCTCCAAAACCCACAATTTACCCTTTTTCACAATGATGACCAACGAGAACCCAACAAAATCCAACGGACAACCCCAAAACACGTCAAAAACACCCCAAAAAAGAACAGGATCACCCCAAAAAAACAGAAGAAAACCCCAAATACCATGAATCCACCCCAAAAGTCCCCCTAAACCTACCTGAAGTTCTTCAAAACCCACAATTTACCCTTTTCCACCAAGATGCCAACAGAAAACCCAACAAAACCCAACAGAGACATCAAAACATGTCAAAAACACCCCAAAAAGAACGGGATAACCGCCAAAACTGGAAGAAAATCCCCAAAAAGCATGGATCCAATCCCCAAACCACCCTAAACCTACCTGATCTTCTCCAAATCCCAAAGTCCACTCCCAACCACCATAAAACCCATTAGGAACTCAACAAAATGCAACAGAAACCCCAAAACACCTCAAAAACACCCCAAAAGCAAACCGGATCAGAAGAAAATACGTGATTTAACCCCCAAGAAACCCTTAAACCTACCTGATCTTCTCCAAATCCCAAAATCCACTCCCACCCACCATAAAACCCATTAGGAACTCAACAAAACGCAACGGAAACCCCAAAACACGTCAAAAACACCCCAAAAAAGAACTGGATCAGAAGAAAAAAAAAACAAAACTATGCATTTCCCTCCCAAATCACCCTAAACTCACCTGATCTTCTTCAAAACCCACAATCCACTCCCATTTAGCTTAACGACCAACGAGAACCCAACAAAACCCAACGGAGACCCCAAAAACGTCAAAAACACCCCAAAAAAGAACTGGTTCAACCCCAACAACGAAAGAAAACCCCAAAAGCCATAGATCCACACCAAAAATCCCCCTAAACCAACCTGAAGTTCTCCAAAACCCACAATTTACACTTTTCCACATTGATGACCATGGAAAACCCAACGAAACCCAACGGAGACCACAAAACACGTCAAAAAAAAAAAAAAAAAAAAAAAAAAAAGGGATCACCCCCAAAATTGGAAGAAAATCCTTCAAAATCATAGATCCACCCCAAAACCACCCTAAACCTACCTGATGATCTCCAAAACCCACAATTTACAATTATCCAACATGATGACCATGGAAAACCCAACGAAACCCAACGGAGACCCCAAAAGAAGTCAAAAACACCCAAAACAAGAACGGGATAACCCCTAAAAACGAAAGAAAACACCAAAAGCCATAGATCCACACCAAAAGTCCCCCTAAGCCTACCTGATGTTCTCCAAAACCCACAATTTACACTTTTTCACCAGGATGACCAACATGAACCAAACGAAAACCCAAAACGAGACACCAAAACACGTCAAAAACACCCCAAAAATAAAGGGATCACCCATAAACTGGAAGAAAATCCCCAAAAAGCACGGATCCAATCCCAAAACCACCCTAAACCTACCTGATGTTCTCCAAAACCCACAATTTACCATTTTCCACCATGATGACCAACAAGAACCAAACTAAAACCCAACGGAGACCCCCAAACACCTCAAAAATTTCCCAAAAAAGAACGGGACCAACCCAAGAAACAGAAGAAAACACCAAAAAACATGACTCTGCCCCAAAAGTCCCCCTAAACCTACCTGATGTTCTCCAAAAGCCACAATTTACACTTTTTCACCATGATGACCAACAAGAACCCAACTAAAACCCAACGGAGACCCCAAAACACGTCATAAACACCCCAAAAAAGAACAGGATCACCCAAAAAAAAACAGAAGAAAAGACCAAATACCATGAATCCACCCCCAAATTCCCCTAAACCTACCTGAAGTTCTCCAAAAGCCACAATTTACAATTTTCCACCACCATGACCACGGAAAACCCAAGGAATAACAACGGAGACCCCAAAACACATCAGAAACACCCCAAAAAAGAACGGGATCACCCCCAAAAACAAAAGAAAATCCCCCAAAACCATAGATCCAATCCCCAAACCAACCTAAACCTACCTGATGTTCTCCAAAACCAACAATTTACCCTTTTCCACCATGATGACCACGGAAAACGCAACGAAACCTAATGGAGACCCCAAAACACGTCAAAAACACCCCCAAAATGAATTGGATCACCCCCCCCCAAAAAAGAAAAAAAAAAAAAAAAAAAAAAAAAACAGAAGAAAACCCCATATATCATGAATCCACCCCAAAAGTCCCCCTAAACCTACCTGATGTTCTCCAAAACCCACAATTTACAATTTTCCAACATGATGACCATGGAAAACCCAACGAAACCCAACGGAGACCCCAAAAGAAGTCAAAAACACCCAAAACAAGAACGGGATAACCCCTAAAAACGAAAGAAAACCCCAAAAGCCATAGATCCACACCAAAAGTCCCCCTAAGCCTACCTGATGTTCTCCAAAACCCACAATTTACACTTTTTCACCAGGATGACCAACATGAACCAAACGAAAACCCAAAACGAGACACCAAAACACGTCAAAAACACCCCAAAAATAAAGGGATCACCCATAAACTGGAAGAAAATCCCCAAAAAGCACGGATCCAATCCCAAAACCACCCTAAACCTACCTGATGTTCTCCAAAACCCACAATTTACACTTTTTCACCATGATGACCAACAAGAACCAAACTAAAACCCAACGGAGACCCCCAAACACCTCAAAAATTTCCCAAAAAAGAACGGGACCAACCCAAGAAACAGAAGAAAACACCAAAAAACATGACTCTGCCCCAAAAGTCCCCCTAAACCTACCTGATGTTCTCCAAAAGCCACAATTTACACTTTTTCACCATGATGACCAACAAGAACCCAACTAAAACCCAACGGAGACCCCAAAACACGTCATAAACACCCCAAAAAAGAACAGGATCACCCAAAAAAAAACAGAAGAAAAGACCAAATACCATGAATCCACCCCCAAATTCCCCTAAACCTACCTGAAGTTCTCCAAAACCCACAATTTACAATTTTCCACCACCATGACCACGGAAAACCCAAGGAATAACAACGGAGACCCCAAAACACATCAAAAACACCCCAAAAAAGAACGGGATCACCCCCAAAAACAAAAGAAAATCCCCCAAAACCATAGATCCAATCCCCAAACCAACCTAAACCTACCTGATGTTCTCCAAAACCAACAATTTACCCTTTTCCACCATGATGACCACGGAAAACGCAACGAAACCCAATGGAGACCCCAAAACACGTCAAAAACACCCCCAAAATGAATTGGATCACCCCCCCCCCCAAAAAAAAAAAAAAAACAGAAGAAAACCCCATATATCATGAATCCACCCCAAAAGTCCCCCTAAACCTACCTGATGTTCTCCAAAACCCACAATTTACACTTTTCCACCATGATGACCACGGAAAACCCAACGAAACCCAACGAAGAACCCAAAACACGTCAGAAACACCCCAAAAATGAATTCGATCACCCCAAAACTGGAACAAAATCCCCCAAAACCATAGATCCACCCCAAAAACACCCAAAATCTACCTGATGTTCTCCAAAACCCACAATTTACACTTTTCCACCATGATGACCACGGAAAACCCAACGAAACCCAACGGAGAACCCAAAACACGTCCAAAACACCCCAAACAAGAACAGGATCACCCCCAAAACCAAAGAAAACCCCAAAAAGCACGGATCCAATCCCAAAACCACTCTAAACGTACCTGCTGTTCTCCAAATCCAAATGTCCACTCCCAACCACCATAAAACCCATTAGGAACTCAACGAAACCCAACGGAAACCCCAAAACACGTCAAAAACACCCCAAAAAAGAACTGAATCAGAAGAAAAAACACCAAAAACTATGAATTTCCCCGCAAAACCACCCTAAACTCACCTGATCTTCTTCAAAACCCACAATCCACTCCCATTTCCCTTAAGGACCAACGAGAATCCAACTAAAACCCAACGGACACCCCAAAACAAGTCAAAAACACCCCAAACAAGAACAGGATAACCCCTAAAAAAGAAAGAAAACCCCAAAAAAACATAGATCCACCCCAAAACCACACTAAACCTACCTGATGTTCTCCAAATCCCAAAGTCCACTCCCAACAAACTTAAAACACATTAGGAAATCAACAAAACGCAACGGAAACCCCAAAACACGTCAAAAACACCACAAAAAAAAAAAAGCGGGATCACCCCCAAAACCGAAAGAAAACCCTAAAAGCCGTTGATCCACCCCAAAAGTCCCCCTAAACCTACCTGATGTTCTCCAATACCCACAATTTACCCGTTTTCACCATGATGAACAACAAGAACCCAACAAAAACCAACGGAGACCCCAAAACACGTCAAAAACACACCAAAAAATAACTGAATCAGAAGAAAAAACACCAAAAACTATGAATTTCCCCGCAAAACCACCCTAAACTCACCTGATCTTCTTCAAAACCCACAATCCACTCCCATTTCCCTTAAGGACCAACGAGAATCCAACTAAAACCCAACGGACACCCCAAAACAAGTCAAAAACACCCCAAACAAGAACGGAATCACCCCCAAAACTGGAAGAAAATCCCCAAAAAACATAGATCCACCCCAAAACCACACTAAACCTACCTGATGTTCTCCAAAACACGCAAGTTAAACTTTTCCAACATGATGAAAAACAAGAACCCAACAAAACCCAACAGAGACCCCAAAACATGTCAAAAACACCGCAAAAAAGAACGGGATCACCCCCAAAACTGGAAGAAAATTCCCCCCCCAAAAATTTACAATTTTCACCATGATGACCAACATGAACCAAACGAAAACCCAAAAGGAGACACCAAAACACGTCAAAAACACCCCAAAAAAGAAAGGGATCACCCATAAACTGGAAGAAAATCCCCAAAAAGCACAGATCCAATCCCAAAACCAGCCTAAACCTACCTGATGTTCTCCAAAACCCACAAATTTACCCTTTTCCACCATGATGACCATGGAAAACCCAACGAAACCCAATGGAGACAAAAAACGTGTCAAAAAAAAAAAAAAAAAAAAAAAAAAAAAAAAAGAACAGGATCTCCCCCAAAAACAGAAGAAAAACCCAAATGCCATAGATCCACCCCAAAAGTCCCCCTAAGCCTACCTGATGTTCTCCAAAACCCACAATTTACCCTTTTTCACAATGATGACCAACGAGAACCCAACAAAATCCAACGGACAACCCCAAAACACGTCAAAAACACCCCAAAAAAGAACAGAATCACCCCAAAAAACAGAAGAAAACCCCAAATACCATGAATCCACCCCAAAAGTCCCCCTAAATTTACCTGAAGTTCTTCAAAACCCACAATTTACCCTTTTCCACCAAGATGCCAACAGAAAACCCAACAAAACCCAACAGAGACATCAAAACATGTCAAAAACACCCCAAAAAGAACGGGATAACCGCCAAAACTGGAAGAAAATCCCCAAAAAGCATGGATCCAATCCCAAAACCACCCTAAACCTACCTGATCTTCTCCAAATCCCAAAGTCCACTCCCAACCACCATAAAACCCATTAGGAACTCAACAAAACGCAACAGAAACCCCAAAACACCTCAAAAACACCCCAAAAGCAAACCGGATCAGAAGAAAATACGTGATTTAACCCCCCAAAAACCCTTAAACCTACCTGATCTTCTCCAAATCCCAAAATCCACTCCCACCCACCATAAAACCCATTAGGAACTCAACAAAACGCAACGGAAACCCCAAAACACGTCAAAAACACCCCAAAAAAGAACTGGATCAGAAGAAAAAAAAACCAAAACTATGCATTTCCCTCCCAAATCACCCTAAACTCACCTGATCTTCTTCAAAACCCACAATCCACTCCCATTTAGCTTAACGACCAACGAGAACGCAACAAAACCCAACGGAGACCCCAAAAACGTCAAAAACACCCCAAAAAAGAACTGGTTCAACCCCAACAACGAAAGAAAACCCCAAAAGCCATAGATCCACACCAAAAATCCCCCTAAACCAACCTGAAGTTCTCCAAAACCCACAATTTACACTTTTCCACATTGATGACCATGGAAAACCCAACGAAACCCAACGGAGACCACAAAACACGTCAAAAAAAAAAAAAAAAAAAAAAAAAAAAAAAAAAAAAAGAAAGGGATCACCCCCAAAATTGGAAGAAAATCCTTCAAAATCATAGATCCACCCCAAAACCACCCTAAACCTACCTGATGATCTCCAAAACCCACAATTTACAATTTTCCACCACCATGACCATGGAAAACCCAACGAAACCCAACGGAGACCCCAAAAGAAGTCAAAAACACCCAAAACAAGAACGGGATAAACCCTAAAAACGAAAGAAAACCCCAAAAGCCATAGATCCACACCAAAAGTCCCCCTAAACCTACCTGATGTTCTCCAAAACCCACAATTTACACTTTTTCACCAGGATGACCAACATGAACCAAACGAAAACCCAAAGCGAGACACCAAAACACGTCAAAAACACCCCAAAAATAAAGGGATCACCCATAAACTGGAAGAAAATCCCCAAAAAGCACGGATCCAATCCCAAAACCACCCTAAATCTACCTGATGTTCTCCAAAACCCACAATTTACCATTTTCCACCACGATGACCAACGAGTACACAACAAAACCCAACGGAATCCCCCAAACACCTCAAAAATTTCCCAAAAAAGAATGGGACCAACCCAAGAAACAGAAGAAAACACCAAAAAACATGACTCTGCCCCAAAAGTCCCCCTAAACCTACCTGATGTTCTCCAAAAGCCACAATTTACACTTTTTCACCATGATGACCAACAAGAACCCAACTAAAACCCAACGGAGACCCCAAAACACGTCATAAACACCCCAAAAAAGAACAGGATCACCCAAAAAAAAAAACAGAAGAAAAGACCAAATACCATGAATCCACCCCCAAATTCCCCTAAACCTACCTGAAGTTCTCCAAAACCCACAATTTACAATTTTCCACCACCATGACCACGGAAAACCCAAGGAATAACAACGGAGACCCCAAAACACATCAAAAACACCCCAAAAAAGAACGGGATCACCCCCAAAAACAAAAGAAAATCCCCCAAAACCATAGATCCAATCCCCAAACCAACCTAAACCTACCTGATGTTCTCCAAAACCAACAATTTACCCTTTTCCACCATGATGACCACGGAAAACGCAACGAAACCCAATGGAGACCCCAAAACACGTCAAAAACACCCCAAAAATGAATTCGATCACCCCCCCCAAAAAAAAAAAAAAAAAAAAAAAAAAACAGAAGAAAACCCCATATATCATGAATCCACCCCAAAAGTCCCCCTAAACCTACCTGATGTTCTCCAAAACCCACAATTTACACTTTTCCACCATGATGACCACGGAAAACCCAACGAAACCCAACGGAGAACCCAAAACACGTCCAAAACACCCCAAACAAGAACAGGATCACCCCCAAAACCAAAGAAAACCCCAAAAAGCACGGATCCAATCCCAAAACCACTCTAAACGTACCTGCTGTTCTCCAAATCCAAATGTCCACTCCCAACCACCATAAAACCCATTAGGAACTCAACGAAACCCAACGGAAACCCCAAAACACATCAAAAACACCCCAAAAAATAACTGAATCAGAAGAAAAAACACCAAAAACTATGAATTTCCCCGCAAAACCACCCTAAACTCATCTGATCTTCTTCAAAACCCACAATCCACTCCCATTTCCCTTAAGGACCAACGAGAATCCAACTAAAACCCAACGGACACCCCAAAACAAGTCAAAAACACCCCAAACAAGAACAGGATAACCCCTCAAAAAGAAAGAAAACCCCAAAAAAACATAGATCCAACCCAAAACCACACTAAACCTACCTGATGTTCTCCAAATCCCAAAGTCCACTCCCAACAAACTTAAAACACATTAGGAAATCAACAAAACGCAACGGAAACCCCAAAACACGTCAAAAACACCACAAAAAAAAAAAAGCGGGATCACCCCCAAAACCGAAAGAAAACCCTAAAAGCCGTTGATCCACCCCAAAAGTCCCCCTAAACCTACCTGATGTTCTCCAATACCCACAATTTACCCGTTTTCACCATGATGAACAACAAGAACCCAACAAAAACCAACGGAGACCCCAAAACACGTCAAAAACACACCAAAAAAGAACTGAATCAGAAGAAAAAACACCAAAAACTATGAATTTCCCCGCAAAACCACCCTAAACTCACCTGATCTTCTTCAAAACCCACAATTCACTCCCATTTCCTTTAAGGACCAACGAGAATCCAACTAAAACCCAACGGACACCCCAAAACAAGTCAAAAACACCCCAAACAAGAACGGAATCACCCCCAAAACTGGAAGAAAATCCCCAAAAAACATAGATCCACTCCAAAACGACACTAAACCTACCTGATGTTCTCCAAAACACGCAAGTTAAACTTTTCCAACATGATGAAAAACAAGAACCCAACAAAACCCAACAGAGATCCCAAAACATGTCAAAAACACCCCAAAAAAGAACGGGATCACCCCCAAAACTGGAAGAAAATTCCCCCCCAAAAAATTTACAATTTTCACCATGATGACCAACATGAACCAAACGAAAACCCAAAAGGAGACCCAAAAACACATCAAAAACACCCCAAAAAAGAACGGGATCACCCCAAAAAAAAACAGAAAAAAAAACCAAATACCATGATTCCACCCCAAAAGTCCCCCTAAACTTACCTGATGTTCTCCAAAACCCACAATTTACACTTTTCCACCATGATGACCACGGAAAACCCAATGAAACCCAACGGAGAACCCAAAACACGTCAAAAACTCGCCGAAAAACAACTGGATCACTAGAAAAAAAACAGAAGAAAACCCTAAAAACCTTGAATCTGCCCCAAAAGTCCTCATAAACCTACCTGATGTTCTCCAAAACCCACAATTTACACTTTTCCACCATGATGACCATGGAAAACCCAACGAAACCCAACGGTTTTAAGAAAATTAAGCAAAAGAATTTTCATAGTGTCTAGGCAAGCATTATGCAGCTCCTTACTTCAGACGGGAGCTTTCGCAACTCCCGCTCCTCAAACAGAACTCCTTGTTTTTATAATACAAAAGACAATGAGCAAACATTTATGGTGTATTACCCTAAGTTTTTGGGTTAGGGTTTTTTGCGTCTTAATGTTTTGGGGTTAGGGTTTGGAGCGCCCTAAGTTTTTGGGCTAGGGCTTTGAGCATTCCTAACGTTTTGGGTTGGGTTTGGGTTTTGAGCATCCTAAGATTTTGGGTTGGGGGTTTTAGGCATAGGTCTTCAGGGGTTTAGTGTGGTAAATAGTTTGGGTTAGGTCTGTAGGGGTTTCGAGGTTTTTTTGGATGTTAGGGCTTGAGGCTTTTTTTGTAAGGGCGGTGAGGGTTCCAGTGAGTGCTGGTAAATGCAGTTCTCGAGCACTCGGCCTGTGATTGGCCATGCTGGCTGTGCGGGGAATGCTGGTAGGTGTAGTTTTCCGGCACTGGGAGGCCATGTTGTGTGCCCAGAGCATGCCGGGAGATGTAGTTCTCGGGACTCCGGACTTCCGGGAGGCCATGTTGCGTACCCAGAGTATGCCGGGAAATGTAGTTTTCGGATTCGGGACTTCCGGGAGGCCATGTTGAATGCCCAGAGCATACCGGGAGATGTAGTTCTCGGGAACTAGGGTTAGGGGCTAGGGCTGGGGCTAGAGTTAGGGTTTCGGGTGAGGGTTGGGGTTGGGGGTTATTGTTAGGGTTAGTGGTTTAGGGTTAGGCTTAGAAGGTTATGGTTAGGGATAGGTTAGGGGTAGGTTTAGAGGGTTAGGGTAAGGGTTAGGGGTTAGGGGTTGGGACTGTGGTTAGGCTTAGGGTAAGGGTTAGGGTGAGGGTATTAGGGTTAGGGTTCGGGTTCAGATTAGGGTAAGGGTTAGGGCAAAGGTAAGTGTTAGGGTAAGGCTAAGGGTAAGGCTTAGGGTGAGGATAAGGTTTAGGGAAAGGGTTAGGTTTAGGGTAAGGGTAGGGTAAGGATTAGGGTAAGGGGAAGGATTAGGGTTAGGTTTAGGGTAAGAATAAGGGTAAGCTAATGGTTAGGATAAGGGTAAGGGTTAGGGTAAAGGTTTTCATTTCTTAAAGCTGAAACGCAGTATGCAATCTGGGACGTCACAGCCAGAGCTGCCTATGGCAAGGTGAGAGAGGAAAAGATGGAGCAGATGTTCTACTCCTAGTTTTTTCTTTTTACGTAAATAAAAGTTTGAGCTAATTCCAGTTGGAAGAGTTCCAATTACTTGCTTGGTCATAATGTCTTTTAATATTGAAAGCTGCAGCAAAAGCATGGGGATTTTTGCTTCTAGAAACACCCTAGTTCTCTTGTCTGCACTATGCATGCTTTTGAGCTAAAACTGATTAAAAAATAAAAAGAAAAATCACACACACACACAAAAAAAAAAGAAAAAAAAAAGAAAAAAAACACCACAGCTGCTGCTGCTGCTCTCTTCCTATTTCCTTGTGCTTTGCCCCTACCCTTCCCAGGTGATTGGATTTGGGTGCTAGTCGGGGCCAAATGGTATGTGAGTCCCAGGCATCCCCTCAGAGAGCTCATTCTGCTTGGGCTGCTCTTTGGGGTGTTTGTTTTTCCTTCGGTCAGTTGCAGGCTTCTTCAGGTGGATGAGAGTTTATGGACTGATGCGTTTCCAAGTAGCGAGGGGTACGCACATCTTTTTGAGGTAACAGCTAGTAGGATCTGTTAGAATAAACTAATGTAGTATTGATGCCTTTATTGCATGCAGTTCTTTATCAGGTGAGTAACTGTTGCGAGTAACTGAAGTCAATGTTACTTGGTGTGTTTGCTATGCAGTGCCTGTGCGGACTATTGCACGAGACACAGCTTTCTGACATCTGGCCCAGCAACTACTAAATAAGGGGAGGGGAGAAGCTGAAGAACGACCAAAGGACAAAGCCTGGGAGGAAGACTACGAGCCTTCAGTACGAGCGGCCCCCAGAGGGACCACCGGAGACTGATAACGCCTGCACCAGTGGGAGGGTTTGGATTCTGGGAACTAATTAGAATAACCCTGCCTTTTGTAGAAGTAGTAATGAATATGTATTAGCCTAGCAGCATAAAAACCAGCCGCCTGATGTAACTTGTGTGCGTCTTGGTGGAGCAGAGACTCCTGGCGCACCCAGCGCTGCTTGCTTACCTCTATTCCTTTAATAAATCATAAACATTAATTGTAAGCCTATTTGGGACTCGGTCATTTATTACAAGTGGGACCTCCCGATGGGTGGAAGCTGTCGGGATAGCTCGGGATGCTGAGGCGTGGTGCTGCAAGGAGGTTGGTGGTCGGTGGCGCCCTGGGGCAGGCCGAATTGGGAGGGGGCGAGGCGGCGGGTGGTCGGTGGCTTCTGTGGAAAAGGCGCTTGTATGGGGGGGCTGCGCATTCAAAGGAACCTTGACAGGCTGCAGATAGGGGCAGGCAGGAACCTTTTGAAGTTCAGGAGAGGGAAATGCCAAGCCCTACCCCTAGGGAGAAACACCTCTGTTTACCAGCACTGGCTAGCTCGATACTGAATAAGCATTTCTTCATGGAAGGGGTGCTTTGCTATTAGAACAGGCTGCCCGGGGAAGTGGTAAGAGACCCGATCCTTAAAAGTATTGAAGAGACATGTGGACATAGCCCGGGAGTCCGGCCTCCGGCCGGGCGGGAGCTGGCTCTTCCGAGCCCCTGTGCTCCGGCCTTGTGCGACGCGTTTGCAAGCAGCACCGGGTGCCGGGTCCGACATCGGACGGTTCGGGGACGGCGATTCCGGGGCCGTCGGCTAGCGGGGGCCGGCTATGTCGTGTCCCGGGGATCCGACTTCAGGGGGCGTGGGGGCCGGCCGTGCAGTGAAGCGGGGGGCTGGCGTCCGCCGGCTTCCCAGAGAGCGGGCTTTCGGTCCCGTGCGGTTCGGTGGCCGGCCGTCCCGAAACCCTGGGCACCGGTCTTGTGCTAGACTCAGCGGGCTCCGGGGCCGAAGTCGGCTTCTCGGGGCCGGCGGTCGCCGTGTCCAGGTGTCCCGCCTCGGGCGGCGCGGGGCCGGCTGTCCCTAGCAGCTGGGTTCCCACGAGCTTCTGGGCTCCCAAGCGTCGCCCAAGACCGGACCCCAGAGAATCGGGACTAGCACAAGCGTCTCCCGACAACGGAGCCCAGGGGCTTGCGAGGGTCATATTCCGCGCCCCGGGATAGAGAAACGGGGAGCGCGGGTCGGCCGGCCGCAGCTTCGCACGGGACCGAACCCCCTGTCTCCGGCACGGCCAGACCCCGAGCCGGCAGACAGCAGCCTCCCGCTTCACGGCACAGTCGGCCCCCAACCCGCCCGAGTTCTGATCGCCGGGACACGGGACAGCCGGCCGCGCCGCCCGAGGCCGGACACCTGGAGCCCGGGACCGCCGTCCCTGACAAAGCCAAAGTCGGACCCGGACCCCGCTGCGGCTAGCACACGCGTCGCCCAGGACCGCAGCCTACGACCTCGGGACGGTCGCATCCCGCGCCTCCGGCAGGAGCTACCCGGGAGGGCAGGACGGCCTGCCGCAGCTCCGCAAGAGACCGAACCTGCTGGATTCCGGGACGGCCGACTCACGGTTCGTCGCCCGACTTCGGACCCACGGGACAGCCGGCACCCGCGCCGCCGGAGGCCGGACACACGGGCCTCGGCATCGCCGTCCCCGAACCGCACGAAGTCACACACGGTCTCCGGTGCGTCCAGCACACGCATCGCAAAGACCGGAGCCCAGATTATAGGATCAGCCAGCCCCGCGCCGCCCGAGGTCGGACCGGGAACCCGGTGCGCTTGGCACATGCGTCGCCCAAGAACGGCGCCCAGGGCCGCGGGATGGCCGTGCGTCACGCAGCCCGAGTTCGGACCCCCGGAACACAGGACAACTGGCACCCGCGCCACCGGAGGACAGAATCCTGTGCCCCGGGATTGTGTTGTACTTTCTCCCCCTCCCTCTTTGAGGAGAGGGGGAGTGAGGGAGCGGTTGTGGTGGAGCTTGGCTGCCCACCTGAGTAAAACCACCACAGTCCTTTTTGGTGCCCAACGTGGGGCTCGAGGGTTGAGATAACGGTAGTATTGATTGAAGTATTTACAACTAACATATTGGTTGTCATAATGCTCGGTTTTCTGGTAATACTTTTCTGTGTGGATATGTTGTATGTAGCCCACTCTCTGTTTTCTTTTTTCCTTTACATCCGATCGGAGAAAATGTTGAAGTCTGTGCTTGTTTTTTTAACATGATGTGCTGTAACATACTGGCCTTCAGTTTGGTTTGGTATTCAAGCCCGGCATTGTTATCCTCCTGGTCTCCTGGAGATTATATTATTGACAATATTAAGAATTACAGTGCCTTCTTTTTTGCCCCCAGCAGTCAATCAGTGAATAATATCGGGTGTGGTGTCTTCTACTTTTCTCCCTGTGGGCTAACTACAGCAGCCTTTCAGTATCTTGGATACCCCTGGTGAGATATTATCCTCCTCTTACTAGGTGTAGTGTTTGTCTTCTTCCCCAAGGCAAAGCAGTTTATTAAGAATATTATCCAAGGACCTGTCCCCAGACAAAGTTGTGGGTGGCAAGGTGTGTGGGGGGGATTTGGGCAGGTACCTATCACGGTTTTCTCCTCCAATGGTTCTAAATTTCACCCCTGAACAAGTACAAAATCCAAGAAAGTTGGTAGAATGTTTGAAAGATGTATGCCCTGACCCTGGCAATACTAGAGAACTCCACCAGCTGGCTGCACTCTGCTGGGGTCTGGCTTACGCCTATCAGATGTCAATTAACATTGCCCAGCACCCTCAAGGGGATAGGGAGGTTCTTGAATTTGATGATGAGACAGCACACACTGTGACCACCCCAGAGGACCGACCATCTTTGGTATCAGTCGCCCCCGTAGTAAAGACAAAACAGTGGAAACGGAGATCAGGTCGTTTAGTAAGGGAAGGAGCGCCTCCTATGGATGAGGGAGAAGAGGAAAAGGCAAGCGGCTCTAAAGCAGCGTTATCACGGCAACATCACGAAGAAGAGACTGAAATCATAGATGAATCAGAAACTACTCGGTCTCTATCCTTGAGTGAGCTGCGAGAAATACGAAAAGCCTTCAGTCGCCGTCCAGGTGAGCACATCCTCACTTGGCTGCTTCGACGCTGGGATAGTGGGGCCAATACCCAACAGCTAGAAGGCAACGAAGCCAAGCAGCTGGGATCCCACAAGCCTCTGGGAAGATTGAGAGGTACAATGGACTGTTAAAAACTATGCTGCGAGCATTGGGTGCTGCGACATGGAAACATTAGGATATAAACCTACCAGAGGCCACTTGGTTACTTAACAACAGGGGGTCTGAAAGCCGTGCTGGTCCTGCTGAAACAAAACCCCTACACACTGTGGGAGAAGCTAAAGTCACTGTAGTGCATGTGGGAAAGTGGATGGGGAAGGCGGTGTGGGTTGCCCCTGCCATGGGAAAAGGCAAACCCACTCGTGGGATTGTCTTTGCCCAAGGTCCAGGGTATACCTGGTGGGTGATGCAGAAAGATGGGGATATCAAGTGTGTGCCTCAAGGAGATTTAACACTGGGAGAAAATTAATCTGTCATCCAAGTTATGTGTTGTAGGAGGACACTGCAGAACCAATGAAAGGTCAACTTTGCAAGGAACCAGGCAAGTGCAACAGTGATGTGAGCTAAGCTGGTGCTGGTGTCAAGAAAACCAACTTCGCCTGCTCTGAGTGACCACTTTGACAGATGATGGTGAAACCATCAACAGTTTTTAGGAGCATTTTGGGAAAAGACCTATAGAATAAAGAGAAGTACAGACATAAAAATGCTTCAATGGACAGAAAACTATGGTGATGAGACCATCTATATACTAAACTGTACCTGATTGTGACACAAATGTTATGGAATAAGGGGTGGAAGTTGTGTTGCGTCTGTCTGAGCTGGAGTCACCGTTTCCCTGCAGCAGCCCGCACAGTGCTGTACTCTGCACTCGTAGCTGGAATAACACTGAAATCACTCCAGTGTTGTGCCTATTGCTGCATAGTGCTGGCACAGCATCAGGACTCTTTCCAAGTCCCTAAGAGCCAGGCACGGGTGCCGGCTGTCCCGTGTTCCGGGGGTCCGAACTCGGGCTGCGTGACGCACGACCATCCCGCGGCCCTGGGCGCCGTTCTTGGGCGACGCATGTGCCAAGCGCACCGGGTTCCCGGTCCGACCTCGGGCGGCGCGGGGCTGGCTGATCCTATAATCTGGGCTCCGGTCTTTGCGATGCGTGTGCTGGACGCACCGGAGACCGTGTGTGACTTCGTGCGGTTCGGGGACGGCGATGCCGAGGCCCGTGTGTCCGGCCTCCGGCGGCGCGGGTGCCGGCTGTCCCGTGGGTCCGAAGTCGGGCGACGAACCGTGAGTCGGCCGTCCCGGAATCCAGCAGGTTCGGTCTCTTGCGGAGCTGCGGCAGGCCGTCCTGCCCTCCCGGGTAGCTCCTGCCGGAGGCGCGGGATGCGACCGTCCCGAGGTCGTAGGCTGCGGTCCTGGGCGACGCGTGTGCTAGCCGCAGCGGGGTCCGGGTCCGACTTTGGCTTTGTCAGGGACGGCGGTCCCGGGCTCCAGGTGTCCGGCCTCGGGCGGCGCGGCCGGCTGTCCCGTGTCCCGGCGATCAGAACTCGGGCGGGTTGGGGGCCGACTGTGCCGTGAAGCGGGAGGCTGCTGTCTGCCGGCTCGGGGTCTGGCCGTGCCGGAGACAGGGGGTTCGGTCCCGTGCGAAGCTGCGGCCGGCCGACCCGCGCTCCCCGTTTCTCTATCCCGGGGCGCGGAATATGACCCTCGCAAGCCCCTGGGCTCCGTTGTCGGGAGACGCTTGTGCTAGTCCCGATTCTCTGGGGTCCGGTCTTGGGCGACGCTTGGGAGCCCAGAAGCTCGTGGGAACCCAGCTGCTAGGGACAGCCGGCCCCGCGCCGCCCGAGGCGGGACACCTGGACACGGCGACCGCCGGCCCCGAGAAGCCGACTTCGGCCCCGGAGCCCGCTGAGTCTAGCACAAGACCGGTGCCCAGGGTTTCGGGACGGCCGGCCACCGAACCGCACGGGACCGAAAGCCCGCTCTCTGGGAAGCCGGCGGACGCCAGCCCCCCGCTTCACTGCACGGCCGGCCCCCACGCCCCCTGAAGTCGGATCCCCGGGACACGACATAGCCGGCCCCCGCTAGCCGACGGCCCCGGAATCGCCGTCCCCGAACCGTCCGATGTCGGACCCGGCACCCGGTGCTGCTTGCAAACGCGTCGCACAAGGCCGGAGCACAGGGGCTCGGAAGAGCCAGCTCCCGCCCGGCCGGAGGCCGGACTCCCGGGCTATGTCCACATGTCTCTTCAATACTTTTAAGGATCGGGTCTCTTACCACTTCCCCGGGCAGCCTGTTCTAATAGCAAAACACCCCTTCCATGAAGAAATGCTTATTCAGTATCGAGCTAGCCAGTGCTGGTAAACAGAGGTGTTTCTCCCTAGGGGTAGGGCTTGGCATTTCCCTCTCCTGAACTTCAAAAGGTTCCTGCCTGCCCCTATCTGCAGCCTGTCAAGGTTCCTCTGAATGCGCAGCCCCCCATACAAGCGCCTTTTCCACAGAAGCCACCGACCACCCGCCGCCTCGCCCCCTCCCAATTCGGCCTGCCCCAGGGCGCCACCGACCACCAACCTCCTTGCAGCATCACGCCTCAGCATCCCGAGCTATCCCGACAGCTTCCACCCATCGGGAGGTCCCACTTGTAATAAATGACCGAGTCCCAAATAGGCTTACAATTAATGTTTATGATTTATTAAAGGAATAGAGGTAAGCAAGCAGCGCTGGGTGCGCCAGGAGTCTCTGCTCCACCAAGACGCACACAAGTTACATCAGGCGGCTGGTTTTTATGCTGCTAGGCTAATACATATTCATTACTACTTCTACAAAAGGCAGGGTTATTCTAATTAGTTCCCAGAATCCAAACCCTCCCACTGGTGCAGGCGCTATCAGTCTCCGGTGGTCCCTCTGGGGGCCGCTCGTACTGAAGGCTCGTAGTCTTCCTCCCAGGCTTTGTCCTTTGGTCGTTCTTCAGCTTCTCCCCTCCCCTTATTTAGTAGTTGCTGGGCCAGATGTCAGAAAGCTGTGTCTCGTGCAGTAGTCCGCACAGGCACTGCATAGCAAACACACCAAGTAACTTTGACTTCAGTTACTCGCAACAGTTACTCACCTGATAAAGAACTGCATGCAATAAAGGCATCAATACTACATTAGTTTATTCTAACAGATCCTACTAGCTGTTACCTCAAAAAGATGTGTGTACCCCTCGCTACTTGGAAACGCATCAGTCCATAAACTCTCATCCACCTGAAGAAGCCTGCAACTGACCGAAGGAAAAACAAACACCCCAAAGAGCAGCCCAAGCAGAATGAGCTCTCTGAGGGGATGCCTGGGACTCACATACCATTTGGCCCCGACTAGCACCCAAATCCAATCACCTGGGAAGGGTAGGGGCAAAGCACAAGGAAATAGGAAGAGAGCAGCAGCAGCAGCTGTGGTGTTTTTTTTCTTTTTTTTTTCTTTTTTTTTGTGTGTGTGTGTGATTTTTCTTTTTATTTTTTAATCAGTTTTAGCTCAAAAGCATGCATAGTGCAGACAAGAGAACTAGGGTGTTTCTAGAAGCAAAAATCCCCATGCTTTTGCTGCAGCTTTCAATATTAAAAGACATTATGACCAAGCAAGTAATTGGAACTCTTCCAACTGGAATTAGCTCAAACTTTTATTTACGTAAAAAGAAAAAACTAGGAGTAGAACATCTGCTCCATCTTTTCCTCTCTCACCTTGCCATAGGCAGCTCTGGCTGTGACGTCCCAGATTGCATACTGCGTTTCAGCTTTAAGAAATGAAAACCTTTACCCTAACCCTTACCCTTATCCTAACCATTAGCTTACCCTTATTCTTACCCTAAACCTAACCCAAATCCTTCCCCTTACCCTAATCCTTACCCTACCCTTACCCTAAACCTAACCCTTTCCCTAAACCTTATCCTCACCCTAAGCCTTACCCTTAGCCTTACCCTAACACTTACCTTTGCCCTAACCCTTACCCTAATCTGAACCCGAACCCTAACCCTAATACCCTCACCCTAACCCTTACCCTAAGCCTAACCACAGTCCCAACCCCTAACCCCTAACCCTTACCCTAACCCTCTAAACCTACCCCTAACCTATCCCTAACCATAACCTTCTAAGCCTAACCCTAAACCACTAACCCTAACAATAACCCCCAACCCCAACCCTCACCCGAAACCCTAACTCTAGCCCCAGCCCTAGCCCCTAACCCTAGTTCCCGAGAACTACATCTCCCGGTATGCTCTGGGCATTCAACATGGCCTCCCGGAAGTCCCGAATCCGAAAACTACATTTCCCGGCATACTCTGGGTACGCAACATGGCCTCCCGGAAGTCCGGAGTCCCGAGAACTACATCTCCCGGCATGCTCTGGGCACACAACATGGCCTCCCAGTGCCGGAAAACTACACCTACCAGCATTCCCCGCACAGCCAGCATGGCCAATCACAGGCCGAGTGCTCGAGAACTGCATTTACCAGCACTCACTGGAACCCTCACCGCCCTTACAAAAAAAGCCTCAAGCCCTAACATCCAAAAAAACCTCGAAACCCCTACAGACCTAACCCAAACTATTTACCACACTAAACCCCTGAAGACCTATGCCTAAAACCCCCAACCCAAAATCTTAGGATGCTCAAAACCCAAACCCAACCCAAAACGTTAGGAATGCTCAAAGCCCTAGCCCAAAAACTTAGGGCGCTCCAAACCCTAACCCCAAAACATTAAGACGCAAAAAACCCTAACCCAAAAACTTAGGGTAATACACCATAAATGTTTGCTCATTGTCTTTTGTATTATAAAAACAAGGAGTTCTGTTTGAGGAGCGGGAGTTGCGAAAGCTCCCGTCTGAAGTAAGGAGCTGCATAATGCTTGCCTAGACACTATGAAAATTCTTTTGCTTAATTTTCTTAAAACCGTTGGGTTTCGTTGGGTTTTCCATGGTCATCATGGTGGAAAAGTGTAAATTGTGGGTTTTGGAGAACATCAGGTAGGTTTATGAGGACTTTTGGGGCAGATTCAAGGTTTTTAGGGTTTTCTTCTGTTTTTTTTCTAGTGATCCAGTTGTTTTTCGGCGAGTTTTTGACGTGTTTTGGGTTCTCCGTTGGGTTTCATTGGGTTTTCCGTGGTCATCATGGTGGAAAAGTGTAAATTGTGGGTTTTGGAGAACATCAGGTAAGTTTAGGGGGACTTTTGGGGTGGAATCATGGTATTTGGTTTTTTTTTCTGTTTTTTTTTTGGGGTGATCCCGTTCTTTTTTGGGGTGTTTTTGATGTGTTTTTGGGTCTCCTTTTGGGTTTTCGTTTGGTTCATGTTGGTCATCATGGTGAAAATTGTAAATTTTTTGGGGGGGAATTTTCTTCCAGTTTTGGGGGTGATCCCGTTCTTTTTTGGGGTGTTTTTGACATGTTTTGGGATCTCTGTTGGGTTTTGTTGGGTTCTTGTTTTTCATCATGTTGGAAAAGTTTAACTTGCGTGTTTTGGAGAACATCAGGTAGGTTTAGTGTCGTTTTGGAGTGGATCTATGTTTTTTGGGGATTTTCTTCCAGTTTTGGGGGTGATTCCGTTCTTGTTTGGGGTGTTTTTGACTTGTTTTGGGGTGTCCGTTGGGTTTTAGTTGGATTCTCGTTGGTCCTTAAAGGAAATGGGAGTGAATTGTGGGTTTTGAAGAAGATCAGGTGAGTTTAGGGTGGTTTTGCGGGGAAATTCATAGTTTTTGGTGTTTTTTCTTCTGATTCAGTTCTTTTTTGGTGTGTTTTTGACGTGTTTTGGGGTCTCCGTTGGTTTTTGTTGGGTTCTTGTTGTTCATCATGGTGAAAACGGGTAAATTGTGGGTATTGGAGAACATCAGGTAGGTTTAGGGGGACTTTTGGGGTGGATCAACGGCTTTTAGGGTTTTCTTTCGGTTTTGGGGGTGATCCCGCTTTTTTTTTTTTGTGGTGTTTTTGACGTGTTTTGGGGTTTCCGTTGCGTTTTGTTGATTTCCTAATGTGTTTTAAGTTTGTTGGGAGTGGACTTTGGGATTTGGAGAACATCAGGTAGGTTTAGTGTGGTTTTGGGGTGGATCTATGTTTTTTTGGGGTTTTCTTTCTTTTTTAGGGGTTATCCTGTTCTTGTTTGGGGTGTTTTTGACTTGTTTTGGGGTGTCCGTTGGGTTTTAGTTGGATTCTCGTTGGTCCTTAAGGGAAATGGGAGTGGATTGTGGGTTTTGAAGAAGATCAGATGAGTTTAGGGTGGTTTTGCGGGGAAATTCATAGTTTTTGGTGTTTTTTCTTCTGATTCAGTTATTTTTTGGGGTGTTTTTGATGTGTTTTGGGGTTTCCGTTGGGTTTCGTTGAGTTCCTAATGGGTTTTATGGTGGTTGGGAGTGGACATTTGGATTTGGAGAACATCAGGTACGTTTAGAGTGGTTTTGGGATTGGATCCGTGCTTTTTGGGGTTTTCTTTGGTTTTGGGGGTGATCCTGTTCTTGTTTGGGGTGTTTTGGACGTGTTTTGGGTTCTCCGTTGGGTTTCGTTGGGTTTTCCGTGGTCATCATGGTGGAAAAGTGTAAATTGTGGGTTTTGGAGAACATCAGGTAGGTTTATGAGGACTTTTAGGGCAGATTCATGGTTTTTAGGGTTTTCTTCTGTTTTTTCTAGTGATCCAGTTGGTTTTCGGCGTGTTTTTGACGTGTTTTGGGGTCTCCGTTGGGTTTCGTTGGGTTTTCCGTTGTCATCATGGTGGAAAAGTGTAAATTGTGGGTTTTGGAGAACATCAGGTAGGTTTAGGGGGACTTTTGGGGTGGATTCATGATATATGGGGTTTTCTTCTGTTTTTTTTTTTTTTTTTTTGGGGGGGGGGTGATCGAATTCATTTTTGGGGTGTTTTTGACGTGTTTTGGGGTCTCCATTGGGTTTCGTTGCGTTTTCCGTGGTCATCATGGTGGAAAAGGGTAAATTGTTGGTTTTGGAGAACATCAGGTAGGTTTAGGTTGGTTTGGGGATTGGATCTATGGTTTTGGGGGATTTTCTTTTGTTTTTGGGGGTGATCCCGTTCTTTTTTGGGGTGTTTTTGATGTGTTTTGGGGTCTCCGTTGGTATTCCTTGGGTTTTCCGTGGTCATGGTGGTGGAAAATTGTAAATTGTGGGTTTTGGAGAACTTCAGGTAGGTTTAGGGGAATTTGGGGGTGGATTCATGGTATTTGGTCTTTTCTTCTGTTTTTTTTTTTTGGGTGATCCTGTTCTTTTTTGGGGTGTTTATGACGTGTTTTGGGGTCTCCGTTGGGTTTCGTTGGGTTTTCCGTTGTCATCATGGTGGAAAAGTGTAAATTGTGGGTTTTGGAGAACATCAGGTAGGTTTAGGGGGACTTTTGGGGTGGATTCATGATATATGGGGTTTTCTTCTGTTTTTTTTTTTTTTTTTTGGGGGGGGGGTGATCGAATTCATTTTTGGGGTGTTTTTGACGTGTTTTGGGGTCTCCATTGGGTTTCGTTGCGTTTTCCGTGGTCATCATGGTGGAAAAGGGTAAATTGTTGGTTTTGGAGAACATCAGGTAGGTTTAGGTTGGTTTGGGGATTGGATCTATGGTTTTGGGGGATTTTCTTTTGTTTTTGGGGGTGATCCCGTTCTTTTTTGGGGTGTTTTTGATGTGTTTTGGGGTCTCCGTTGGTATTCCTTGGGTTTTCCGTGGTCATGGTGGTGGAAAATTGTAAATTGTGGGTTTTGGAGAACTTCAGGTAGGTTTAGGGGAATTTGGGGGTGGATTCATGGTATTTGGTCTTTTCTTCTGTTTTTTTTTTTGGGTGATCCTGTTCTTTTTTGGGGTGTTTATGACGTGTTTTGGGGTCTCCGTTGGGTTTTAGTTGGGTTCTTGTTGGTCATCATGGTGAAAAAGTGTAAATTGTGGCTTTTGGAGAACATCAGGTAGGTTTAGGGGGACTTTTGGGGCAGAGTCATGTTTTTTGGTGTTTTCTTCTGTTTCTTGGGTTGGTCCCATTCTTTTTTGGGAAATTTTTGAGGTGTTTGGGGGATTCCGTTGGGTTTTGTTGTGTACTCGTTGGTCATCGTGGTGGAAAATGGTAAATTGTGGGTTTTGGAGAACATCAGGTAGGTTTAGGGTGGTTTTGGGATTGGATCCGTGCTTTTTGGGGATTTTCTTCCAGTTTATGGGTGATCCCTTTATTTTTGGGGTGTTTTTGACGTGTTTTGGTGTCTCGTTTTGGGTTTTCGTTTGGTTCATGTTGGTCATCCTGGTGAAAAAGTGTAAATTGTGGGTTTTGGAGAACATCAGGTAGGTTTAGGGGGACTTTTGGTGTGGATCTATGGCTTTTGGGGTTTTCTTTCGTTTTTAGGGTTTATCCCGTTCTTGTTTTGGGTGTTTTTGACTTCTTTTGGGGTCTCCGTTGGGTTTCGTTGGGTTTTCCATGGTCATCATGTTGGAAAATTGTAAATTGTGGGTTTTGGAGATCATCAGGTAGGTTTAGGGTGGTTTTGGGGTGGATCTATGATTTTGAAGGATTTTCTTCCAATTTTGGGGGTGATCCCTTTCTTTTTTTTTTTTTTTTTTTTTTTTTTTTTTTTTTTTTGTCGTGTTTTGTGGTCTCCGTTGGGTTTCGTTGGGTTTTCCATGGTCATCAAAGTAGAAAAGTGTAAATTGTGGGTTTTGGAGAACTTCAGGTTGGTTTAGGGGGAATTTTGGTGTGGATCTATGGCTTTTGGGGTTTTCTTTCGTTGTTGGGGTTGAACCAGTTCTTTTTTGGGGTGTTTTTGACGTTTTTGGGGTCTCCGTTGGGTTTTGTTGGGTTCTCGTTGGTCGTTAAGCTAAATGGGAGTGGATTGTGGGTTTTGAAGAAGATCAGGTGAGTTTAGGGTGATTTGGGAGGGAAATGCATAGTTTTGTTTTTTTTTTCTTCTGATCCAGTTCTTTTTTGGGGTGTTTTTGACGTGTTTTGGGGTTTCCGTTGCGTTTTGTTGAGTTCCTAATGGGTTTTATGGTGGGTGGGAGTGGATTTTGGGATTTGGAGAAGATCAGGTAGGTTTAAGGGTTTCTTGGGGGTTAAATCACGTATTTTCTTCTGATCCGGTTTGCTTTTGGGGTGTTTTTGAGGTGTTTTGGGGTTTCTGTTGCGTTTTGTTGAGTTCCTAATGGGTTTTATGGTGGTTGGGAGTGGACTTTGGGATTTGGAGAAGATCAGGTAGGTTTAGGGTGGTTTTGGGATTGGATCCATGCTTTTTGGGGATTTTCTTCCAGTTTTGGCGGTTATCCCGTTCTTTTTGGGGTGTTTTTGACATGTTTTGATGTCTCTGTTGGGTTTTGTTGGGTTTTCTGTTGGAATCTTGGTGGAAAAGGGTAAATTGTGGGTTTTGAAGAACTTCAGGTAGGTTTAGGGGGACTTTTGGGGTGGATTCATGGTATTTGGGGTTTTCTTCTGTTTTTTGGGGTGATCCTGTTCTTTTTTGGGGTGTTTTTGACGTGTTTTGGGGTTGTCCGTTGGATTTTGTTGGGTTCTCGTTGGTCATCATTGTGAAAAAGGGTAAATTGTGGGTTTTGGAGAACATCAGGTAGGCTTAGGGGGACTTTTGGGGTGGATCTATGGCATTTGGGTTTTTCTTCTGTTTTTGGGGGAGATCCTGTTCTTTTTTGTTTTTTTTTTTTTTTTTTTTGACACGTTTTTTGTCTCCATTGGGTTTCGTTGGGTTTTCCATGGTCATCATGGTGGAAAAGGGTAAATTTGTGGGTTTTGGAGAACATCAGGTAGGTTTAGGCTGGTTTTGGGATTGGATCTGTGCTTTTTGGGGATTTTCTTCCAGTTTATGGGTGATCCCTTTCTTTTTTGGGGTGTTTTTGACGTGTTTTGGTGTCTCCTTTTGGGTTTTCGTTTGGTTCATGTTGGTCATCATGGTGAAAATTGTAAATTTTTGGGGGGGGAATTTTCTTCCAGTTTTGGGGGTGATCCCATTCTTTTTTGGAGTGTTTTTGACATGCTTTGGGGTCTCTGTTGGGTTTTGTTGGGTTCTTGTTTTTCATCATGTTGGAAAAGTTTAACTTGCGTGTTTTGGAGAACATCAGGTAGGTTTAGTGTGGTTTTGGGGTGGATCTATGTTTTTTGGGGATTTTCTTCCAGTTTTGGGGGTGATTCCGTTCTTGTTTGGGGTGTTTTTGACTTGTTTTGGGGTGTCCGTTGGGTTTTAGTTGGATTCTCGTTGGTCCTTAAGGGAAATGGGAGTGGATTGTGGGTTTTGAAGAAGATCAGGTGAGTTTAGGGTGGTTTTGCGGGGAAATTCATAGTTTTTGGTGTTTTTTCTTCTGATTCAGTTATTTTTTGGGGTGTTTTTGACGTGTTTTGGGGTTTCTGTTGGGTTTCGTTGAGTTCCTAATGGGTTTTATGGTGGTTGGGAGTGGACATTTGGATTTGGAGAACAGCAGGTACGTTTAGAGTGGTTTTGGGATTGGATCCGTGCTTTTTGGGGTTTTCTTTGGTTTTGGGGGTGATCCTGTTCTTGTTTGGGGTGTTTTGGACGTGTTTTGGGTTCTCCGTTGGGTTTCGTTGGGTTTTCCGTGGTCATCATGGTGGAAAAGTGTAAATTGTGGGTTTTGGAGAACATCAGGTAGATTTAGGGTGTTTTTGGGGTGGATCTATGGTTTTGGGGGATTTTGTTCCAGTTTTGGGGTGATCGAATTCATTTTTGGGGTGTTTCTGACGTGTTTTGGGTTCTTCGTTGGGTTTCGTTGGGTTTTCCGTTGTCATCATGGTGGAAAAGTCTAAATTGTGGGTTTTG
This sequence comes from Aythya ferina, assembly GCF_964211825.1. NCBI lineage: Eukaryota > Metazoa > Chordata > Aves > Anseriformes > Anatidae > Aythya > Aythya ferina. The sequence continues at coordinate 511,584 of NW_028181434.1, forward strand.
GAGAACATCAGGTAGGTTTAGGGGGACTTTTGGGGTGGATTCATGATATATGGGGTTTTCTTCTGTTTTTTTTTTTTTTTTTTTTTTTTTTGGGGGGGTGATCCAATTCATTTTGGGGGTGTTTTTGACGTGTTTTGGGGTCTCCATTGGGTTTCGTTGCGTTTTCCGTGGTCATCATGGTGGAAAAGGGTAAATTGTGGGTTTTGGAGAACATCAGGTAGGTTTAGGTTGGTTTGGGGATTGGATCTATGGTTTTGGGGGATTTTCTTTTGTTTTTGGGGGTGATCCCGTTCTTTTTTGGGGTGTTTTTGATGTGTTTTGGGGTCTCCGTTGGTATTCCTTGGGTTTTCCGTGGTCATGGTGGTGGAAAATTGTAAATTGTGGGTTTTGGAGAACTTCAGGTAGGTTTAGGGGAATTTGGGGGTGGATTCATGGTATTTGGTCTTTTCTTCTGTTTTTTTTTTTGGGTGATCCTGTTCTTTTTTGGGGTGTTTATGACGTGTTTTGGGGTCTCCGTTGGGTTTTAGTTGGGTTCTTGTTGGTCATCATGGTGAAAAAGTGTAAATTGTGGCTTTTGGAGAACATCAGGTAGGTTTAGGGGGACTTTTGGGGCAGAGTCATGTTTTTTGGTGTTTTCTTCTGTTTCTTGGGTTGGTCCCGTTCTATTTTGGGAAATTTTTGAGGTGTTTGGGGGATTCCGTTGGGTTTTGTTGTGTACTCGTTGGTCATCGTGGTGGAAAATGGTAAATTGTGGGTTTTGGAGAACATCAGGTAGGTTTAGGGTGGTTTTGGGATTGGATCCGTGCTTTTTGGGGATTTTCTTCCAGTTTATGGGTGATCCCTTTATTTTTGGGGTGTTTTTGACGTGTTTTGTGGTCTCGTTTTGGGTTTTCGTTTGGTTCATGTTGGTCATCCTGGTGAAAAAGTGTAAATTGTGGGTTTTGGAGAACATCAGGTAGGCTTAGGGGGACTTTTGGTGTGGATCTATGGCTTTTGGGGTTTTCTTTCGTTTTTAGGGGTTATCCCGTTCTTGTTTTGGGTGTTTTTGACTTCTTTTGGGGTCTCCGTTGGGTTTCGTTGGGTTTTCCATGGTCATCATGTTGGAAAATTGTAAATTGTGGGTTTTGGAGATCATCAGGTAGGTTTAGGGTGGTTTTGGGGTGGATCTATGATTTTGAAGGATTTTCTTCCAATTTTGGGGGTGATCCCTTTCTTTTTTTTTTTTTTTTTTTTTTTTTTTTTTTTTTTTTTTTGACGTGTTTTGTGGTCTCCGTTGGGTTTCGTTGGGTTTTCCATGGTCATCAATGTGGAAAAGTGTAAATTGTGGGTTTTGGAGAACTTCAGGTTGGTTTAGGGGGAATTTTGGTGTGGATCTATGGCTTTTGGGGTTTTCTTTCGTTGTTGGGGTTGAACCAGTTCTTTTTTGGGGTGTTTTTGACGTTTTTGGGGTCTCCGTTGGGTTTTGTTGGGTTCTCGTTGGTCGTTAAGCTAAATGGGAGTGGATTGTGGGTTTTGAAGAAGATCAGGTGAGTTTAGGGTGATTTGGGAGGGAAATGCATAGTTTTGTTTTTTTTTTCTTCTGATCCAGTTCTTTTTTGGGGTGTTTTTGACGTGTTTTGGGGTTTCCGTTGCGTTTTGTTGAGTTCCTAATGGGTTTTATGGTGGGTGGGAGTGGATTTTGGGATTTGGAGAAGATCAGGTAGGTTTAAGGGTTTTCTTGGGGTTAAATCACGTATTTTCTTCTGATCCGGTTTGCTTTTGGGGTGTTTTTGAGGTGTTTTGGGGTTTCTGTTGCGTTTTGTTGAGTTCCTAATGGGTTTTATGGTGGTTGGGAGTGGACTTTGGGATTTGGAGAAGATCAGGTAGGTTTAGGGTGGTTTGGGGATTGGATCCATGCTTTTTGGGGATTTTCTTCCAGTTTTGGGGGTTATCCCGTTCTTTTTGGGGTGTTTTTGACATGTTTTGATGTCTCTGTTGGGTTTTGTTGGGTTTTCTGTTGGCATCTTGGTGGAAAAGGGTAAATTGTGGGTTTTGAAGAACTTCAGGTAGGTTTAGGGGGACTTTTGGGGTGGATTCATGGTATTTGGGGTTTTCTTCTGTTTTTTGGGGTGATCCTGTTCTTTTTTGGGGTGTTTTTGACGTGTTTTGGGGTTGTCCGTTGGATTTTGTTGGGTTCTCGTTGGTCATCATTGTGAAAAAGGGTAAATTGTGGGTTTTGGAGAACATCAGGTAGGCTTAGGGGGACTTTTGGGGTGGATCTATGGCATTTGGGTTTTTCTTCTGTTTTTGGGGGAGATCCTGTTCTTTTTTGTTTTTTTTTTTTTTTTTTTTTTGACACGTTTTTTGTCTCCATTGGGTTTCGTTGGGTTTTCCATGGTCATCATGGTGGAAAAGGGTAAATTTGTGGGTTTTGGAGAACATCAGGTAGGTTTAGGCTGGTTTTGGGATTGGATCTGTGCTTTTTGGGGATTTTCTTCCAGTTTATGGGTGATCCCTTTCTTTTTTGGGGTGTTTTTGACGTGTTTTGGTGTCTCCTTTTGGGTTTTCGTTTGGTTCATGTTGGTCATCATGATGAAAATTGTAAATTTTTGGGGGGGGAATTTTCTTCCAGTTTTGGGGGTGCTCCCGTTCTTTTTTGGAGTGTTTTTGACATGCTTTGGGGTCTCTGTTGGGTTTTGTTGTGTTCTTGTTTTTCATCATGTTGGAAAAGTTTAACTTGCGTGTTTTGGAGAACATCAGGTAGGTTTAGTGTGGTTTTGGAGTGGATCTATGTTTTTTGGGGATTTTCTTCCAGTTTTGGGGGTGATTCCGTTCTTGTTTGGGGTGTTTTTGACTTGTTTTGGGGTGTCCGTTGGGTTTTAGTTGGATTCTCGTTGGTCCTTAAGGGAAATGGGAGTGGATTGTGGGTTTTGAAGAAGATCAGGTGAGTTTAGGGTGGTTTTGCGGGGAAATTCATAGTTTTTGGTGTTTTTTCTTCTGATTCAGTTATTTTTGGGGGTGTTTTTGACGTGTTTTGGGGTTTCTGTTGGGTTTCGTTGAGTTCCTAATGGGTTTTATGGTGGTTGGGAGTGGACATTTGGATTTGGAGAACAGCAGGTACGTTTAGAGTGGTTTTGGGATTGGATCCGTGCTTTTTGGGGTTTTCTTTGGTTTTGGGGGTGATCCTGTTCTTGTTTGGGGTGTTTTGGACGTGTTTTGGGTTCTCCGTTGGGTTTCGTTGGGTTTTCCGTGGTCATCATGGTGGAAAAGTGTAAATTGTGGGTTTTGGAGAACATCAGGTAGATTTTGGGTGTTTTTGGGGTGGATCTATGGTTTTGGGGGATTTTGTTCCAGTTTTGGGGTGATCGAATTCATTTTTGGGGTGTTTCTGACGTGTTTTGGGTTCTTCGTTGGGTTTCGTTGGGTTTTCTTTTGTCATCATGGTGGAAAAGTGTAAATTGTGGGTTTTGGAGAACATCAGGTAGGTTTAGGGGGACTTTTGGGGTGGATTCATGATATATGGGGTTTTCTTCTGGTTTTGTTTTTTTTTTTTTTTTTTTTTGGGGGGGTGATCCAATTCATTTTGGGGGTGTTTTTGACGTGTTTTGGGGTCTCCATTGGGTTTCGTTGCGTTTTCCGTGGTCATCATGGTGGAAAAGGGTAAATTGTGGGTTTTGGAGAACATCAGGTAGGTTTAGGTTGGTTTGGGGATTGGATCTATGGTTTTGGGGGATTTTCTTTTGTTTTTGGGGGTGATCCCGTTCTTTTTTGGGGTGTTTTTGATGTGTTTTGGGGTCTCCGTTGGTATTCCTTGGGTTTTCCGTGGTCATGGTGGTGGAAAATTGTAAATTGTGGGTTTTGGAGAACTTCAGGTAGGTTTAGGGGAATTTGGGGGTGGATTCATGGTATTTGGTCTTTTCTTCTGTTTTTTTTTTTTGGGTGATCCTGTTCTTTTTTGGGGTGTTTATGACGTGTTTTGGGGTCTCCGTTGGGTTTTAGTTGGGTTCTTGTTGGTCATCATGGTGAAAAAGTGTAAATTGTGGCTTTTGGAGAACATCAGGTAGGTTTAGGGGGACTTTTGGGGCAGAGTCTTGTTTTTTGGTGTTTTCTTCTGTTTCTTGGGTTGGTCCCATTCTATTTTGGGAAATTTTTGAGGTGTTTGGGGGATTCCGTTGGGTTTTGTTGTGTACTCGTTGGTCATCGTGGTGGAAAATGGTAAATTGTGGGTTTTGGAGAACATCAGGTAGGTTTAGGGTGGTTTTGGGATTGGATCCGTGCTTTTTGGGGTTTTCTTTCTTTTTTGGGGGTGATCCTGTTCTTGTTTGGGGTGTTTTGGACGTGTTTTGGGTTCTCCGTTGGGTTTCGTTGGGTTTTCCGTGGTCATCATGGTGGAAAAGTGTAAATTGTGGGTTTTGGAGAACATCAGGTAGATTTAGGGTGTTTTTGGGGTGGATCTATGGTTTTGGGGGATTTTGTTCCAGTTTTGGGGTGATCGAATTCATTTTTGGGGTGTTTCTGACGTGTTTTGGGTTCTTCGTTGGGTTTCGTTGGGTTTTCCGTGGTCATCATGGTGGAAAAGGGTAAATTGTGGGTTTTGGAGAACATCAGGTAGGTTTAGGTTGGTTTGGGGATTGGATCTATGGTTTTGGGGGATTTTCTTTTGTTTTTGGGGGTGATCCCTTTCTTTTTTGGGGTGTTTTTGATGTGTTTTGGGGTCTCCGTTGGTATTCCTTGGGTTTTCCGTGGTCATGGTGGTGGAAAATTGTAAATTGTGGGTTTTGGAGAACTTCAGGTAGGTTTAGGGGAATTTGGGGGTGGATTCATGGTATTTGGTCTTTTCTGCTGTTTTTTTTTTTGGGTGATCCTGTTCTTTTTTGGGGTGTTTATGACGTGTTTTGGGGTCTCCGTTGGGTTTTAGTTGGGTTCTTGTTGGTCATCATGGTGAAAAAGTGTAAATTGTGGCTTTTGGAGAACATCAGGTAGGTTTAGGGGGACTTTTGGGGCAGAGTCATGTTTTTTGGTGTTTTCTTCTGTTTCTTGGGTTGGTCCCATTCTATTTTGGGAAATTTTTGAGGTGTTTGGGGGATTCCGTTGGGTTTTGTTGTGTACTCGTTGGTCATCGTGGTGGAAAATGGTAAATTGTGGGTTTTGGAGAACATCAGGTAGGTTTAGGGTGGTTTTGGGATTGGATCCGTGCTTTTTGGGGATTTTCTTCCAGTTTATGGGTGATCCCTTTATTTTTGGGGTGTTTTTGACGTGTTTTGTGGTCTCGTTTTGGGTTTTCGTTTGGTTCATGTTGGTCATCCTGGTGAAAAAGTGTAAATTGTGGGTTTTGGAGAACTTCAGGTAGGTTTAGGGGGACTTTTGGTGTGGATCTATGGCTTTTGGGGTTTTCTTTCGTTTTTAGGGGTTATCCCGTTCTTGTTTTGGGTGTTTTTGACTTCTTTTGGGGTCTCCGTTGGGTTTCGTTGGGTTTTCCATGGTCATCAATGTGGAAAAGTGTAAATTGTGGGTTTTGGAGAACTTCAGGTTGGTTTAGGGGGATTTTTGGTGTGGATCTATGGCTTTTGGGGTTTTCTTTCGTTGTTGGGGTTGAACCAGTTCTTTTTTGGGGTGTTTTTGACGTTTTTGGGGTCTCCGTTGGGTTTTGTTGGGTTCTCGTTGGTCGTTAAGCTAAATGGGAGTGGATTGTGGGTTTTGAAGAAGATCAGGTGAGTTTAGGGTGATTTGGGAGGGAAATGCATAGTTTTGTTTTTTTTTTTCTTCTGATCCAGTTCTTTTTTGGGGTGTTTTTGACGTGTTTTGGGGTTTCCGTTGCGTTTTGTTGAGTTCCTAATGTGTTTTATGGTGGGTGGGAGTGGATTTTGGGATTTGGAGAAGATCAGGTAGGTTTAAGGGTTTTCTTGGGGTTAAATCACGTATTTTCTTCTGATCCGGTTTGCTTTTGGGGTGTTTTTGAGGTGTTTTGGGGTTTCTGTTGCGTTTTGTTGAGTTCCTAATGGGTTTTATGGTGGTTGGGAGTGGACTTTGGGATTTGGAGAAGATCAGGTAGGTTTAGGGTGGTTTTGGGATTGGATCCATGCTTTTTGGGGATTTTCTTCCAGTTTTGGCGGTTATCCCGTTCTTTTTGGGGTGTTTTTGACATGTTTTGATGTCTCTGTTGGGTTTTGTTGGGTTTTCTGTTGGCATCTTGGTGGAAAAGGGTAAATTATGGGTTTTGAAGAACTTCAGGTAGGTTTAGGGGGACTTTTGGGGTGGATTCATGGTATTTGGGGTTTTCTTCTGTTTTTTGGGGTGATCCTGTTCTTTTTTGGGGTGTTTTTGACGTGTTTTGGGGTTGTCCGTTGGGTTTTGTTGGGTTCTCGTTGGTCATCATTGTGAAAAAGGGTAAATTGTGGGTTTTGGAGAACATCAGGTAGGCTTAGGGGGACTTTTGGGGTGGATCTATGGCATTTGGGTTTTTCTTCTGTTTTTGGGGGAGATCCTGTTCTTTTTTTTTTTTTTTTTTTTTTTTTGACACGTTTTTTGTCTCCATTGGGTTTCGTTGGGTTTTCCATGGTCATCATGGTGGAAAAGGGTAAATTTGTGGGTTTTGGAGAACATCAGGTAGGTTTAGGCTGGTTTTGGGATTGGATCTGTGCTTTTTGGGGATTTTCTTCCAGTTTATGGGTGATCCCTTTCTTTTTTGGGGTGTTTTTGACGTGTTTTGGTGTCTCCTTTTGGGTTTTCGTTTGGTTCATGTTGGTCATCATGGTGAAAATTGTAAATTTTTTGGGGGGGAATTTTCTTCCAGTTTTGGGGGTGATCCCGTTCTTTTTTGGGGTGTTTTTGACATGTTTTGGGGTCTCTGTTGGGTTTTGTTGTGTTCTTGTTTTTCATCATGTTGGAAAAGTTTAACTTGCGTGTTTTGGAGAACATCAGGTAGGTTTAGTGTGGTTTTGGGGTGGATCTATGTTTTTTGGGGATTTTCTTCCAGTTTTGGGGGTGATTCCGTTCTTGTTTGGGGTGTTTTTGACTTGTTTTGGGGTGTCCGTTGGGTTTTAGTTGGATTCTCGTTGGTCCTTAAGGGAAATGGGAGTGGATTGTGGGTTTTGAAGAAGATCAGGTGAGTTTAGGGTGGTTTTGCGGGGAAATTCATAGTTTTTGGTGTTTTTTCTTCTGATTCAGTTATTTTTTGGTGTGTTTTTGACGTGTTTTGGGGTCTCCGTTGGTTTTTGTTGGGTTCTTGTTGTTCATCATGGTGAAAACGGGTAAATTGTGGGTATTGGAGAACATCAGGTAGGTTTAGGGGGACTTTTGGGGTGGATCAACGGCTTTTAGGGTTTTCTTTCGGTTTTGGGGGTGATCCCGCTTTTTTTTTTTTGTGGTGTTTTTGACGTGTTTTGTGGTTTCCGTTGCGTTTTGTTGATTTCCTAATGTGTTTTAAGTTTGTTGGGAGTGGACTTTGGGATTTGGAGAACATCAGGTAGGTTTAGTGTGGTTTTGGGGTGGATCTATGTTTTTTGGGGATTTTCTTCCAGTTTTGGGGGTGATTCCGTTCTTGTTTGGGGTGTTTTTGACTTGTTTTGGGGTGTCCGTTGGGTTTTAGTTGGATTCTCGTTGGTCCTTAAGGGAAATGGGAGTGGATTGTGGGTTTTGAAGAAGATCAGGTGAGTTTAGGGTGGTTTTGCGGGGAAATTCATAGTTTTTGGTGTTTTTTCTTCTGATTCAGTTATTTTTTGGGGTGTTTTTGACGTGTTTTGGGGTTTCTGTTGGGTTTCGTTGAGTTCCTAATGGGTTTTATGGTGGTTGGGAGTGGACATTTGGATTTGGAGAACAGCAGGTACGTTTAGAGTGGTTTTGGGATTGGATCCGTGCTTTTTGGGGTTTTCTTTGGTTTTGGGGGTGATCCTGTTCTTGTTTGGGGTGTTTTGGACGTGTTTTGGGTTCTCCGTTGGGTTTCGTTGGGTTTTCCGTGGTCATCATGGTGGAAAAGTGTAAATTGTGGGTTTTGGAGAACATCAGGTAGATTTAGGGTGTTTTTGGGGTGGATCTATGGTTTTGGGGGATTTTGTTCCAGTTTTGGGGTGATCGAATTCATTTTTGGGGTGTTTCTGACGTGTTTTGGGTTCTTCGTTGGGTTTCATTGGGTTTTCCGTTGTCATCATGGTGGAAAAGTGTAAATTGTGGGTTTTGGAGAACATCAGGTAGGTTTAGGGGGACTTTTGGGGTGGATTCATGATATATGGGGTTTTCTTCTGTTTTTTTTTTTTTTTTTGGGGGGGGGGTGATCCAATTCATTTTGGGGGTGTTTTTGACATGTTTTGGGGTCTCCATTGGGTTTCGTTGCGTTTTCCGTGGTCATCATGGTGGAAAAGGGTAAATTGTTGGTTTTGGAGAACATCAGGTAGGTTTAGGGGAATTTTGGGGTGGATTCATGGTATTTGGTCTTTTCTTCTGTTTTTTTTTTGGGTGATCCTGTTCTTTTTTGGGGTGTTTATGACGTGTTTTGGGGTCTCCGTTGGGTTTTAGTTGGGTTCTTGTTGGTCATCATGGTGAAAAAGTGTAAATTGTGGGTTTTGGAGAACATCAGGTAGGTTTAGGGTGGTTTTGGGATTGGATCCGTGCTTTTTGGGGATTTTCTTCCAGTTTATGGGTGATCCCTTTATTTTTGGGGTGTTTTTGACGTGTTTTGGTGTCTCGTTTTGGGTTTTCGTTTGGTTCATGTTGGTCATCCTGGTGAAAAAGTGTAAATTGTGGGTTTTGGAGAACATCAGGTAGGTTTAGGGGGACTTTTGGTGTGGATCTATGGCTTTTGGTGTTTTCTTTCGTTTTTAGGGTTTATCCCGTTCTTGTTTTGGGTGTTTTTGACTTCTTTTGTGGTCTCCGTTGGGTTTCGTTGGGTTTTCCATGGTCATCATGTTGGAAAATTGTAAATTGTGGGTTTTGGAGATCATCAGGTAGGTTTAGGGTGGTTTTGGGGTGGATCTATGATTTTGAAGGATTTTCTTCCAATTTTGGGGGTGATCCCTTTCTTTTTTTTTTTTTTTTTTTTTTTTTTTTTTTTTTTTTTTTTTTTTTTTTTGACGTGTTTTGTGGTCTCCGTTGGGTTTCGTTGGGTTTTCCATGGTCATCAATGTGGAAAAGTGTAAATTGTGGGTTTTGGAGAACTTCAGGTAGGCTTAGGGGGACTTTTGGTGTGGATCTATGGCTTTTGGGGTTTTCTTTCGTTTTTAGGGGTTATCCCGTTCTTGTTTTGGGTGTTTTTGACTTCTTTTGGGGTCTCCGTTGGGTTTCGTTGGGTTTTCCATGGTCATCATGTTGGAAAATTGTAAATTGTGGGTTTTGGAGATCATCAGGTAGGTTTAGGGTGGTTTTGGGGTGGATCTATGATTTTGAAGGATTTTCTTCCAATTTTGGGGGTGATCCCTTTCTTTTTTTTTTTTTTTTTTTTTTTTTTTTTTTTTTTTTTTGACGTGTTTTGTGGTCTCCGTTGGGTTTTGTTGATTTCCTAATGTGTTTTAAGTTTGTTGGGAGTGGACTTTGGGATTTGGAGAACATCAGGTAGGTTTAGTGTGGTTTTGGGGTGGATCTATGTTTTTTGGGGTTTTCTTTCTTTTTTAGGGGTTATCCTGTTCTTGTTTGGGGTGTTTTTGACTTGTTTTGGGGTGTCCGTTGGGTTTTAGTTGGATTCTCGTTGGTCCTTAAGGGAAATGGGAGTGGATTGTGGGTTTTGAAGAAGATCAGGTGAGTTTAGGGTGGTTTTGCGGGGAAATTCATAGTTTTTGGTGTTTTTTCTTCTGATTCAGTTATTTTTGGGGGTGTTTTTGACGTGTTTTGGGGTTTCTGTTGGGTTTCGTTGAGTTCCTAATGGGTTTTATGGTGGTTGGGAGTGGACATTTGGATTTGGAGAACAGCAGGTACGTTTAGAGTGGTTTTGGGATTGGATCCGTGCTTTTTGGGGTTTTCTTTGGTTTTGGGGGTGATCCTGTTCTTGTTTGGGGTGTTTTGGACGTGTTTTGGGTTCTCCGTTGGGTTTCGTTGGGTTTTCCGTGGTCATCATGGTGGAAAAGTGTAAATTGTGGGTTTTGGAGAACATCAGGTAGATTTAGGGTGTTTTTGGGGTGGATCTATGGTTTTGGGGGATTTTGTTCCAGTTTTGGGGTGATCGAATTCATTTTTGGGGTGTTTCTGACGTGTTTTGGGTTCTTCGTTGGGTTTCGTTGGGTTTTCCGTTGTCATCATGGTGGAAAAGTGTAAATTGTGGGTTTTGGAGAACATCAGGTAGGTTTAGGGGGACTTTTGGGGTGGATTCATGATATATGGGGTTTTCTTCTGTTTTTTTTTTTTTTTTTGGGGGGGGGGGTGATCCAATTCATTTTGGGGGTGTTTTTGACATGTTTTGGGGTCTCCATTGGGTTTCGTTGCGTTTTCCGTGGTCATCATGGTGGAAAAGGGTAAATTGTTGGTTTTGGAGAACATCAGGTAGGTTTAGGGGAATTTTGGGGTGGATTCATGGTATTTGGTCTTTTCTTCTGTTTTTTTTTGGGTGATCCTGTTCTTTTTTGGGGTGTTTATGACGTGTTTTGGGGTCTCCGTTGGGTTTTAGTTGGGTTCTTGTTGGTCATCATGGTGAAAAAGTGTAAATTGTGGGTTTTGGAGAACATCAGGTAGGTTTAGGGTGGTTTTGGGATTGGATCCGTGCTTTTTGGGGATTTTCTTCCAGTTTATGGGTGATCCCTTTATTTTTGGGGTGTTTTTGACGTGTTTTGGTGTCTCGTTTTGGGTTTTTGTTTGGTTCATGTTGGTCATCCTGGTGAAAAAGTGTAAATTGTGGGTTTTGGAGAACATCAGGTAGGTTTAGGGGGACTTTTGGTGTGGATCTATGGCTTTTGGTGTTTTCTTTCGTTTTTAGGGTTTATCCCGTTCTTGTTTTGGGTGTTTTTGACTTCTTTTGTGGTCTCCGTTGGGTTTCGTTGGGTTTTACATGGTCATCATGTTGGAAAATTGTAAATTGTGGGTTTTGGAGATCATCAGGTAGGTTTAGGGTGGTTTTGGGGTGGATCTATGATTTTGAAGGATTTTCTTCCAATTTTGGGGGTGATCCCTTTCTTTTTTTTTTTTTTTTTTTTTTTTTGACGTGTTTTGTGGTCTCCGTTGGGTTTCGTTGGGTTTTCCATGGTCATCAATGTGGAAAAGTGTAAATTGTGGGTTTTGGAGAACTTCAGGTTGGTTTAGGGGGATTTTTGGTGTGGATCTATGGCTTTTGGGGTTTTCTTTCGTTGTTGGGGTTGAACCAGTTCTTTTTTGGGGTGTTTTTGACGTTTTTGGGGTCTCCGTTGGGTTTTGTTGGGTTCTCGTTGGTCGTTAAGCTAAATGGGAGTGGATTGTGGGTTTTGAAGAAGATCAGGTGAGTTTAGGGTGATTTGGGAGGGAAATGCATAGTTTTGTTTTTTTTTTTCTTCTGATCCAGTTCTTTTTTGGGGTGTTTTTGACGTGTTTTGGGGTTTCCGTTGCGTTTTGTTGAGTTCCTAATGGGTTTTATGGTGGGTGGGAATGGATTTTGGGATTTGGAGAAGATCAGGTAGGTTTAAGGGTTTTTTGGGGGTTAAATCACGTATTTTCTTCTGATCCGGTTTGCTTTTGGGGTGTTTTTGAGGTGTTTTGGGGTTTCTGTTGCGTTTTGTTGAGTTCCTAATGGGTTTTATGGTGGTTGGGAGTGGACTTTGGGATTTGGAGAAGATCAGGTAGGTTTAGGGTGGTTTTGGGATTGGATCCATGCTTTTTGGGGATTTTCTTCCAGTTTTGGGGGTTATCCCGTTCTTTTTGGGGTGTTTTTGACATGTTTTGATGTCTCTGTTGGGTTTTGTTGGGTTTTCTGTTGGCATCTTGGTGGAAAAGGGTAAATTATGGGTTTTGAAGAACTTCAGGTAGGTTTAGGGGGACTTTTGGGGTGGATTCATGGTATTTGGGGTTTTCTTCTGTTTTTTGGGGTGATCCTGTTCTTTTTTGGGGTGTTTTTGACGTGTTTTGGGGTTGTCCGTTGGGTTTTGTTGGGTTCTCGTTGGTCATCATTGTGAAAAAGGGTAAATTGTGGGTTTTGGAGAACATCAGGTAGGCTTAGGGGGACTTTTGGGGTGGATCTATGGCATTTGGGTTTTTCTTCTGTTTTTGGGGGAGATCCTGTTCTTTTTTGTTTTTTTTTTTTTTTTTGACACGTTTTTTGTCTCCATTGGGTTTCGTTGGGTTTTCCATGGTCATCATGGTGGAAAAGGGTAAATTTGTGGGTTTTGGAGAACATCAGGTAGGTTTAGGCTGGTTTTGGGATTGGATCTGTGCTTTTTGGGGATTTTCTTCCAGTTTATGGGTGATCCCTTTCTTTTTTGGGGTGTTTTTGACGTGTTTTGGTGTCTCCTTTTGGGTTTTCGTTTGGTTCATGTTGGTCATCATGGTGAAAATTGTAAATTTTTTGGGGGGGAATTTTCTTCCAGTTTTGGGGGTGATCCCGTTCTTTTTTGGGGTGTTTTTGACATGTTTTGGGGTCTCTGTTGGGTTTTGTTGTGTTCTTGTTTTTCATCATGTTGGAAAAGTTTAACTTGCGTGTTTTGGAGAACATCAGGTAGGTTTAGTGTGGTTTTGGAGTGGATCTATGTTTTTTGGGGATTTTCTTCCAGTTTTGGGGGTGATTCCGTTCTTGTTTGGGGTGTTTTTGACTTGTTTTGGGGTGTCCGTTGGGTTTTAGTTGGATTCTCGTTGGTCCTTAAGGGAAATGGGAGTGGATTGTGGGTTTTGAAGAAGATCAGGTGAGTTTAGGGTGGTTTTGCGGGGAAATTCATAGTTTTTGGTGTTTTTTCTTCTGATTCAGTTATTTTTGGGGGTGTTTTTGACGTGTTTTGGGGTTTCTGTTGGGTTTCGTTGAGTTCCTAATGGGTTTTATGGTGGTTGGGAGTGGACATTTGGATTTGGAGAACAGCAGGTACGTTTAGAGTGGTTTTGGGATTGGATCCGTGCTTTTTGGGGTTTTCTTTGGTTTTGGGGGTGATCCTGTTCTTGTTTGGGGTGTTTTGGACGTGTTTTGGGTTCTCCGTTGGGTTTCGTTGGGTTTTCCGTGGTCATCATGGTGGAAAAGTGTAAATTGTGGGTTTTGGAGAACATCAGGTAGATTTAGGGTGTTTTTGGGGTGGATCTATGGTTTTGGGGGATTTTGTTCCAGTTTTGGGGTGATCGAATTCATTTTTGGGGTGTTTCTGACGTGTTTTGGGTTCTTCGTTGGGTTTCATTGGGTTTTCCGTTGTCATCATGGTGGAAAAGTGTAAATTGTGGGTTTTGGAGAACATCAGGTAGGTTTAGGGGGACTTTTGGGGTGGATTCATGATATATGGGGTTTTCTTCTGGTTTTGTTTTTTTTTTTTTTTTTGGGGGGGGGGTGATCCAATTCATTTTGGGGGTGTTTTTGACATGTTTTGGGGTCTCCATTGGGTTTCGTTGCGTTTTCCGTGGTCATCATGGTGGAAAAGGGTAAATTGTTGGTTTTGGAGAACATCAGGTAGGTTTAGGGGAATTTTGGGGTGGATTCATGGTATTTGGTCTTTTCTTCTGTTTTTTTTTGGGTGATCCTGTTCTTTTTTGGGGTGTTTATGACGTGTTTTGGGGTCTCCGTTGGGTTTTAGTTGGGTTCTTGTTGGTCATCATGGTGAAAAAGTGTAAATTGTGGGTTTTGGAGAACATCAGGTAGGTTTAGGGTGGTTTTGGGATTGGATCCGTGCTTTTTGGGGATTTTCTTCCAGTTTATGGGTGATCCCTTTATTTTTGGGGTGTTTTTGACGTGTTTTGGTGTCTCGTTTTGGGTTTTCGTTTGGTTCATGTTGGTCATCCTGGTGAAAAAGTGTAAATTGTGGGTTTTGGAGAACATCAGGTAGGTTTAGGGGGACTTTTGGTGTGGATCTATGGCTTTTGGTGTTTTCTTTCGTTTTTAGGGTTTATCCCGTTCTTGTTTTGGGTGTTTTTGACTTCTTTTGTGGTCTCCGTTGGGTTTCGTTGGGTTTTCCATGGTCATCATGTTGGAAAATTGTAAATTGTGGGTTTTGGAGATCATCAGGTAGGTTTAGGGTGGTTTTGGGGTGGATCTATGATTTTGAAGGATTTTCTTCCAATTTTGGGGGTGATCCCTTTCTTTTTTTTTTTTTTTTTTTTTTTTTTTTTTTTTTTTTTTTGACGTGTTTTGTGGTCTCCGTTGGGTTTCGTTGGGTTTTCCATGGTCATCAATGTGGAAAAGTGTAAATTGTGGGTTTTGGAGAACTTCAGGTTGGTTTAGGGGGATTTTTGGTGTGGATCTATGGCTTTTGGGGTTTTCTTTCGTTGTTGGGGTTGAACCAGTTCTTTTTTGGGGTGTTTTTGACGTTTTTGGGGTTGTCCGTTGGATTTTGTTGGGTTCTCGTTGGTCATCATTGTGAAAAAGGGTAAATTGTGGGTTTTGGAGAACATCAGGTAGGCTTAGGGGGACTTTTGGGGTGGATCTATGGCATTTGGGTTTTTCTTCTGTTTTTGGGGGAGATCCTGTTCTTTTTTGTTTTTTTTTTTTTTTTTTTTGACACGTTTTTTGTCTCCATTGGGTTTCGTTGGGTTTTCCATGGTCATCATGGTGGAAAAGGGTAAATTTGTGGGTTTTGGAGAACATCAGGTAGGTTTAGGCTGGTTTTGGGATTGGATCTGTGCTTTTTGGGGATTTTCTTCCAGTTTATGGGTGATCCCTTTCTTTTTTGGGGTGTTTTTGACGTGTTTTGGTGTCTCCTTTTGGGTTTTCGTTTGGTTCATGTTGGTCATCATGGTGAAAATTGTAAATTTTTGGGGGGGGAATTTTCTTCCAGTTTTGGGGGTGATCCCGTTTTTTTTTGGAGTGTTTTTGACATGCTTTGGGGTCTCTGTTGGGTTTTGTTGGGTTCTTGTTTTTCATCATGTTGGAAAAGTTTAACTTGCGTGTTTTGGAGAACATCAGGTAGGTTTAGTGTGGTTTTGGAGTGGATCTATGTTTTTTGGGGATTTTCTTCCAGTTTTGGGGGTGATTCCGTTCTTGTTTGGGGTGTTTTTGACTTGTTTTGGGGTGTCCGTTGGGTTTTAGTTGGATTCTCGTTGGTCCTTAAGGGAAATGGGAGTGGATTGTGGGTTTTGAAGAAGATCAGGTGAGTTTAGGGTGGTTTTGCGGGGAAATTCATAGTTTTTGGTGTTTTTTCTTCTGATTCAGTTATTTTTTGGGGTGTTTTTGACGTGTTTTGGGGTTTCTGTTGGGTTTCGTTGAGTTCCTAATGGGTTTTATGGTGGTTGGGAGTGGACATTTGGATTTGGAGAACAGCAGGTACGTTTAGAGTGGTTTTGGGATTGGATCCGTGCTTTTTGGGGTTTTCTTTGGTTTTGGGGGTGATCCTGTTCTTGTTTGGGGTGTTTTGGACGTGTTTTGGGTTCTCCGTTGGGTTTCGTTGGGTTTTCCGTGGTCATCATGGTGGAAAAGTGTAAATTGTGGGTTTTGGAGAACATCAGGTAGATTTTGGGTGTTTTTGGGGTGGATCTATGGTTTTGGGGGATTTTGTTCCAGTTTTGGGGTGATCGAATTCATTTTTGGGGTGTTTCTGACGTGTTTTGGGTTCTTCGTTGGGTTTCGTTGGGTTTTCCGTTGTCATCATGGTGGAAAAGTGTAAATTGTGGGTTTTGGAGAACATCAGGTAGGTTTAGGGGGACTTTTGGGGTGGATTCATGATATATGGGGTTTTCTTCTGTTTTTTTTTTTTTTTTTGGGGGGGGGGTGATCCAATTCATTTTGGGGGTGTTTTTGACATGTTTTGGGGTCTCCATTGGGTTTCGTTGCGTTTTCCGTGGTCATCATGGTGGAAAAGGGTAAATTGTGGGTTTTGGAGAACATCAGGTAGGTTTAGGGGAATTTTGGGGTGGATTCATGGTATTTGGTCTTTTCTTCTGTTTTTTTTTGGGTGATCCTGTTCTTTTTTGGGGTGTTTATGACGTGTTTTGGGGTCTCCGTTGGGTTTTAGTTGGGTTCTTGTTGGTCATCATGGTGAAAAAGTGTAAATTGTGGGTTTTGGAGAACATCAGGTAGGTTTAGGGTGGTTTTGGGATTGGATCCGTGCTTTTTGGGGATTTTCTTCCAGTTTATGGGTGATCCCTTTATTTTTGGGGTGTTTTTGACGTGTTTTGGTGTCTCGTTTTGGGTTTTCGTTTGGTTCATGTTGGTCATCCTGGTGAAAAAGTGTAAATTGTGGGTTTTGGAGAACATCAGGTAGGTTTAGGGGGACTTTTGGTGTGGATCTATGGCTTTTGGTGTTTTCTTTCGTTTTTAGGGTTTATCCCGTTCTTGTTTTGGGTGTTTTTGACTTCTTTTGTGGTCTCCGTTGGGTTTCGTTGGGTTTTCCATGGTCATCATGTTGGAAAATTGTAAATTGTGGGTTTTGGAGATCATCAGGTAGGTTTAGGGTGGTTTTGGGGTGGATCTATGATTTTGAAGGATTTTCTTCCAATTTTGGGGGTGATCCCTTTCTTTTTTTTTTTTTTTTTTTTTTTTTTTGACGTGTTTTGTGGTCTCCGTTGGGTTTTGTTGGGTTTTCCATGGTCATCAATGTGGAAAAGTGTAAATTGTGGGTTTTGGAGAACTTCAGGTTGGTTTAGGGGGATTTTTGGTGTGGATCTATGGCTTTTGGGGTTTTCTTTCGTTGTTGGGGTTGAACCAGTTCTTTTTTGGGGTGTTTTTGACGTTTTTGGGGTCTCCGTTGGGTTTTGTTGGGTTCTCGTTGGTCGTTAAGCTAAATGGGAGTGGATTGTGGGTTTTGAAGAAGATCAGGTGAGTTTAGGGTGATTTGGGAGGGAAATGCATAGTTTTGTTTTTTTTTTCTTCTGATCCAGTTCTTTTTTGGGGTGTTTTTGACGTGTTTTGGGGTTTCCGTTGCGTTTTGTTGAGTTCCTAATGTGTTTTATGGTGGGTGGGAATGGATTTTGGGATTTGGAGAAGATCAGGTAGGTTTAAGGGTTTTTTGGGGGTTAAATCACGTATTTTCTTCTGATCCGGTTTGCTTTTGGGGTGTTTTTGAGGTGTTTTGGGGTTTCTGTTGCGTTTTGTTGAGTTCCTAATGGGTTTTATGGTGGTTGGGAGTGGACTTTGGGATTTGGAGAAGATCAGGTAGGTTTAGGGTGGTTTTGGGATTGGATCCATGCTTTTTGGGGATTTTCTTCCAGTTTTGGGGGTTATCCCGTTCTTTTTGGGGTGTTTTTGACATGTTTTGATGTCTCTGTTGGGTTTTGTTGGGTTTTCTGTTGGCATCTTGGTGGAAAAGGGTAAATTATGGGTTTTGAAGAACTTCAGGTAGGTTTAGGGGGACTTTTGGGGTGGATTCATGGTATTTGGGGTTTTCTTCTGTTTTTTGGGGTGATCCTGTTCTTTTTTGGGGTGTTTTTGACGTGTTTTGGGGTTGTCCGTTGGGTTTTGTTGGGTTCTCGTTGGTCATCATTGTGAAAAAGGGTAAATTGTGGGTTTTGGAGAACATCAGGTAGGCTTAGGGGGACTTTTGGGGTGGATCTATGGCATTTGGGTTTTTCTTCTGTTTTTGGGGGAGATCCTGTTCTTTTTTGTTTTTTTTTTTTTTTTTTTGACACGTTTTTTGTCTCCATTGGGTTTCGTTGGGTTTTCCATGGTCATCATGGTGGAAAAGGGTAAATTTGTGGGTTTTGGAGAACATCAGGTAGGTTTAGGCTGGTTTTGGGATTGGATCTGTGCTTTTTGGGGATTTTCTTCCAGTTTATGGGTGATCCCTTTCTTTTTTGGGGTGTTTTTGACGTGTTTTGTTGTCTCCTTTTGGGTTTTGTTGGGTTCTCGTTGGTCTTCATTGTCAAAAAAGGTAAATTGTGGGTTTTGGAGAACATCAGGTAGGCTTAGGGGGACTTTTGGGGTGGATCTATGGCATTTGGGTTTTTCTTCTGTTTTTGGGGGAGATCCTGTTCTTTTTTTTTTTTTTTTTTTTTTTTTGACACGTTTTTTGTCTCCATTGGGTTTCGTTGGGTTTTCCATGGTCATCATGGTGGAAAAGGGTAAATTTGTGGGTTTTGGAGAACATCAGGTAGGTTTAGGCTGGTTTTGGGATTGGATCTGTGCTTTTTGGGGATTTTCTTCCAGTTTATGGGTGATCCCTTTCTTTTTTGGGGTGTTTTTGACGTGTTTTGGTGTCTCCTTTTGGGTTTTCGTTTGGTTCATGTTGGTCATCATGGTGAAAATTGTAAATTTTTTGGGGGGGAATTTTCTTCCAGTTTTGGGGGTGATCCCGTTCTTTTTTGGGGTGTTTTTGACATGTTTTGGGGTCTCTGTTGGGTTTTGTTGTGTTCTTGTTTTTCATCATGTTGGAAAAGTTTAACTTGCGTGTTTTGGAGAACATCAGGTAGGTTTAGTGTGGTTTTGGAGTGGATCTATGTTTTTTGGGGATTTTCTTCCAGTTTTGGGGGTGATTCCGTTCTTGTTTGGGGTGTTTTTGACTTGTTTTGGGGTGTCCGTTGGGTTTTAGTTGGATTCTCGTTGGTCCTTAAGGGAAATGGGAGTGGATTGTGGGTTTTGAAGAAGATCAGGTGAGTTTAGGGTGGTTTTGCGGGGAAATTCATAGTTTTTGGTGTTTTTTCTTCTGATTCAGTTATTTTTGGGGGTGTTTTTGACGTGTTTTGGGGTTTCTGTTGGGTTTCGTTGAGTTCCTAATGGGTTTTATGGTGGTTGGGAGTGGACATTTGGATTTGGAGAACAGCAGGTACGTTTAGAGTGGTTTTGGGATTGGATCCGTGCTTTTTGGGGTTTTCTTTGGTTTTGGGGGTGATCCTGTTCTTGTTTGGGGTGTTTTGGACGTGTTTTGGGTTCTCCGTTGGGTTTCGTTGGGTTTTCCGTGGTCATCATGGTGGAAAAGTGTAAATTGTGGGTTTTGGAGAACATCAGGTAGATTTAGGGTGTTTTTGGGGTGGATCTATGGTTTTGGGGGATTTTGTTCCAGTTTTGGGGTGATCGAATTCATTTTTGGGGTGTTTCTGACGTGTTTTGGGTTCTTCGTTGGGTTTCATTGGGTTTTCCGTTGTCATCATGGTGGAAAAGTGTAAATTGTGGGTTTTGGAGAACATCAGGTAGGTTTAGGGGGACTTTTGGGGTGGATTCATGATATATGGGGTTTTCTTCTGTTTTTTTTTTTTTTTTTTTTTTTGGGGGGGGGGTGATCCAATTCATTTTGGGGGTGTTTTTGACATGTTTTGGGGTCTCCATTGGGTTTCGTTGCGTTTTCCGTGGTCATCATGGTGGAAAAGGGTAAATTGTTGGTTTTGGAGAACATCAGGTAGGTTTAGGGGAATTTTGGGGTGGATTCATGGTATTTGGTCTTTTCTTCTGTTTTTTTTTGGGTGATCCTGTTCTTTTTTGGGGTGTTTATGACGTGTTTTGGGGTCTCCGTTGGGTTTTAGTTGGGTTCTTGTTGGTCATCATGGTGAAAAAGTGTAAATTGTGGGTTTTGGAGAACATCAGGTAGGTTTAGGGTGGTTTTGGGATTGGATCCGTGCTTTTTGGGGATTTTCTTCCAGTTTATGGGTGATCCCTTTATTTTTGGGGTGTTTTTGACGTGTTTTGGTGTCTCGTTTTGGGTTTTTGTTTGGTTCATGTTGGTCATCCTGGTGAAAAAGTGTAAATTGTGGGTTTTGGAGAACATCAGGTAGGTTTAGGGGGACTTTTGGTGTGGATCTATGGCTTTTGGTGTTTTCTTTCGTTTTTAGGGTTTATCCCGTTCTTGTTTTGGGTGTTTTTGACTTCTTTTGTGGTCTCCGTTGGGTTTCGTTGGGTTTTCCATGGTCATCATGTTGGAAAATTGTAAATTGTGGGTTTTGGAGATCATCAGGTAGGTTTAGGGTGGTTTTGGGGTGGATTTATGATTTTGAAGGATTTTCTTCCAATTTTGGGGGTGATCCCTTTCTTTTTTTTTTTTTTTTTTTTTTTTTTTTTTTTTTTTGACGTGTTTTGTGGTCTCCGTTGGGTTTTGTTGGGTTTTCCATGGTCATCAATGTGGAAAAGTGTAAATTGTGGGTTTTGGAGAACTTCAGGTTGGTTTAGGGGGATTTTTGGTGTGGATCTATGGCTTTTGGGGTTTTCTTTCGTTGTTGGGGTTGAACCAGTTCTTTTTTGGGGTGTTTTTGACGTTTTTGGGGTTGTCCGTTGGATTTTGTTGGGTTCTCGTTGGTCATCATTGTGAAAAAGGGTAAATTGTGGGTTTTGGAGAACATCAGGTAGGCTTAGGGGGACTTTTGGGGTGGATCTATGGCATTTGGGTTTTTCTTCTGTTTTTGGGGGAGATCCTGTTCTTTTTTGTTTTTTTTTTTTTTGACATGTTTTTTGTCTCCATTGGGTTTCGTTGGGTTTTCCATGGTCATCATGGTGGAAAAGGGTAAATTTGTGGGTTTTGGAGAACATCAGGTAGGTTTAGGCTGGTTTTGGGATTGGATCTGTGCTTTTTGGGGATTTTCTTCCAGTTTATGGGTGATCCCTTTCTTTTTTGGGGTGTTTTTGACGTGTTTTGGTGTCTCCTTTTGGGTTTTCGTTTGGTTCATGTTGGTCATCATGGTGAAAATTGTAAATTTTTGGGGGGGGAATTTTCTTCCAGTTTTGGGGGTGATCCCGTTCTTTTTTGGAGTGTTTTTGACATGCTTTGGGGTCTCTGTTGGGTTTTGTTGGGTTCTTGTTTTTCATCATGTTGGAAAAGTTTAACTTGCGTGTTTTGGAGAACATCAGGTAGGTTTAGTGTGGTTTTGGAGTGGATCTATGTTTTTTGGGGATTTTCTTCCAGTTTTGGGGGTGATTCCGTTCTTGTTTGGGGTGTTTTTGACTTGTTTTGGGGTGTCCGTTGGGTTTTAGTTGGATTCTCGTTGGTCCTTAAGGGAAATGGGAGTGGATTGTGGGTTTTGAAGAAGATCAGGTGAGTTTAGGGTGGTTTTGCGGGGAAATTCATAGTTTTTGGTGTTTTTTCTTCTGATTCAGTTATTTTTTGGGGTGTTTTTGACGTGTTTTGGGGTTTCTGTTGGGTTTCGTTGAGTTCCTAATGGGTTTTATGGTGGTTGGGAGTGGACATTTGGATTTGGAGAACAGCAGGTACGTTTAGAGTGGTTTTGGGATTGGATCCGTGCTTTTTGGGGTTTTCTTTGGTTTTGGGGGTGATCCTGTTCTTGTTTGGGGTGTTTTGGACGTGTTTTGGGTTCTCCGTTGGGTTTCGTTGGGTTTTTCGTGGTCATCATGGTGGAAAAGTGTAAATTGTGGGTTTTGGAGAACATCAGGTAGATTTTGGGTGTTTTTGGGGTGGATCTATGGTTTTGGGGGATTTTGTTCCAGTTTTGGGGTGATCGAATTCATTTTTGGGGTGTTTCTGACGTGTTTTGGGTTCTTCGTTGGGTTTCGTTGGGTTTTCCGTTGTCATCATGGTGGAAAAGTGTAAATTGTGGGTTTTGGAGAACATCAGGTAGGTTTAGGGGGACTTTTGGGGTGGATTCATGATATATGGGGTTTTCTTCTGTTTTTTTTTTTTTTTTTTTTTTTTTTTGGGGGGGTGATCCAATTCATTTTGGGGGTGTTTTTGACGTGTTTTGGGGTCTCCATTGGGTTTCGTTGCGTTTTCCGTGGTCATCATGGTGGAAAAGGGTCAATTGTGGGTTTTGGAGAACATCAGGTAGGTTTAGGTTGGTTTGGGGATTGGATCTATGGTTTTGGGGGATTTTCTTTTGTTTTTGGGGGTGATCCCGTTCTTTTTTGGGGTGTTTTTGATGTGTTTTGGGGTCTCCGTTGGTATTCCTTGGGTTTTCCGTGGTCATGGTGGTGGAAAATTGTAAATTGTGGGTTTTGGAGAACTTCAGGTAGGTTTAGGGGAATTTGGGGGTGGATTCATGGTATTTGGTCTTTTCTTCTGTTTTTTTTTTTTGGGTGATCCTGTTCTTTTTTGGGGTGTTTATGACGTGTTTTGGGGTCTCCGTTGGGTTTTAGTTGGGTTCTTGTTGGTCATCATGGTGAAAAAGTGTAAATTGTGGCTTTTGGAGAACATCAGGTAGGTTTAGGGGGACTTTTGGGGCAGAGTCTTGTTTTTTGGTGTTTTCTTCTGTTTCTTGGGTTGGTCCCGTTCTATTTTGGGAAATTTTTGAGGTGTTTGGGGGATTCCGTTGGGTTTTGTTGTGTACTCGTTGGTCATCGTGGTGGAAAATGGTAAATTGTGGGTTTTGGAGAACATCAGGTAGGTTTAGGGTGGTTTTGGGATTGGATCCGTGCTTTTTGGGGATTTTCTTCCAGTTTATGGGTGATCCCTTTATTTTTGGGGTGTTTTTGACGTGTTTTGTGGTCTCGTTTTGGGTTTTCGTTTGGTTCATGTTGGTCATCCTGGTGAAAAAGTGTAAATTGTGGGTTTTGGAGAACATCAGGTAGGCTTAGGGGGACTTTTGGTGTGGATCTATGGCTTTTGGGGTTTTCTTTCGTTTTTAGGGTTTATCCCGTTCTTGTTTTGGGTGTTTTTGACTTCTTTTGGGGTCTCCGTTGGGTTTCGTTGGGTTTTCCATGGTCATCATGTTGGAAAATTGTAAATTGTGGGTTTTGGAGATCATCAGGTAGGTTTAGGGTGGTTTTGGGGTGGATCTATGATTTTGAAGGATTTTCTTCCAATTTTGGGGGTGATCCCTTTCTTTTTTTTTTTTTTTTTTTTTTTTTTTTTTTTTTTTTTGACGTGTTTTGTGGTCTCCGTTGGGTTTCGTTGGGTTTTCCATGGTCATCAATGTGGAAAAGTGTAAATTGTGGGTTTTGGAGAACTTCAGGTTGGTTTAGGGGGATTTTTGGTGTGGATCTATGGCTTTTGGGGTTTTCTTTCGTTGTTGGGGTTGAACCAGTTCTTTTTTGGGGTGTTTTTGACGTTTTTGGGGTCTCCGTTGGGTTTTGTTGGGTTCTCGTTGGTCGTTAAGCTAAATGGGAGTGGATTGTGGGTTTTGAAGAAGATCAGGTGAGTTTAGGGTGATTTGGGAGGGAAATGCATAGTTTTGTTTTTTTTTTCTTCTGATCCAGTTCTTTTTTGGGGTGTTTTTGACGTGTTTTGGGGTTTCCGTTGCGTTTTGTTGAGTTCCTAATGGGTTTTATGGTGGGTGGGAGTGGATTTTGGGATTTGGAGAAGATCAGGTAGGTTTAAGGGTTTTCTTGGGGTTAAATCACGTATTTTCTTCTGATCCGGTTTGCTTTTGGGGTGTTTTTGAGGTGTTTTGGGGTTTCTGTTGCGTTTTGTTGAGTTCCTAATGGGTTTTATGGTGGTTGGGAGTGGACTTTGGGATTTGGAGAAGATCAGGTAGGTTTAGGGTGGTTTGGGGATTGGATCCATGCTTTTTGGGGATTTTCTTCCAGTTTTGGGGGTTATCCCGTTCTTTTTGGGGTGTTTTTGACATGTTTTGATGTCTCTGTTGGGTTTTGTTGGGTTTTCTGTTGGCATCTTGGTGGAAAAGGGTAAATTGTGGGTTTTGAAGAACTTCAGGTAGGTTTAGGGGGACTTTTGGGGTGGATTCATGGTATTTGGGGTTTTCTTCTGTTTTTTGGGGTGATCCTGTTCTTTTTTGGGGTGTTTTTGACGTGTTTTGGGGTTGTCCGTTGGATTTTGTTGGGTTCTCGTTGGTCATCATTGTGAAAAAGGGTAAATTGTGGGTTTTGGAGAACATCAGGTAGGCTTAGGGGGACTTTTGGGGTGGATCTATGGCATTTGGGTTTTTCTTCTGTTTTTGGGGGAGATCCTGTTCTTTTTTGTTTTTTTTTTTTTTTTGACATGTTTTTTGTCTCCATTGGGTTTCGTTGGGTTTTCCATGGTCATCATGGTGGAAAAGGGTAAATTTGTGGGTTTTGGAGAACATCAGGTAGGTTTAGGCTGGTTTTGGGATTGGATCTGTGCTTTTTGGGGATTTTCTTCCAGTTTATGGGTGATCCCTTTCTTTTTTGGGGTGTTTTTGACGTGTTTTGGTGTCTCCTTTTGGGTTTTCGTTTGGTTCATGTTGGTCATCATGGTGAAAATTGTAAATTTTTGGGGGGGGAATTTTCTTCCAGTTTTGGGGGTGATCCCGTTCTTTTTTGGAGTGTTTTTGACATGCTTTGCGGTCTCTGTTGGGTTTTGTTGTGTTCTTGTTTTTCATCATGTTGGAAAAGTTTAACTTGCGTGTTTTGGAGAACATCAGGTAGGTTTAGTGTGGTTTTGGAGTGGATCTATGTTTTTTGGGGATTTTCTTCCAGTTTTGGGGGTGATTCCGTTCTTGTTTGGGGTGTTTTTGACTTGTTTTGGGGTGTCCGTTGGGTTTTAGTTGGATTCTCGTTGGTCCTTAAGGGAAATGGGAGTGGATTGTGGGTTTTGAAGAAGATCAGGTGAGTTTAGGGTGGTTTTGCGGGGAAATTCATAGTTTTTGGTGTTTTTTCTTCTGATTCAGTTATTTTTGGGGGTGTTTTTGACGTGTTTTGGGGTTTCTGTTGGGTTTCGTTGAGTTCCTAATGGGTTTTATGGTGGTTGGGAGTGGACATTTGGATTTGGAGAACAGCAGGTACGTTTAGAGTGGTTTTGGGATTGGATCCGTGCTTTTTGGGGTTTTCTTTGGTTTTGGGGGTGATCCTGTTCTTGTTTGGGGTGTTTTGGACGTGTTTTGGGTTCTCCGTTGGGTTTCGTTGGGTTTTCCGTGGTCATCATGGTGGAAAAGTGTAAATTGTGGGTTTTGGAGAACATCAGGTAGATTTTGGGTGTTTTTGGGGTGGATCTATGGTTTTGGGGGATTTTGTTCCAGTTTTGGGGTGATCGAATTCATTTTTGGGGTGTTTCTGACGTGTTTTGGGTTCTTCGTTGGGTTTCGTTGGGTTTTCCGTTGTCATCATGGTGGAAAAGTGTAAATTGTGGGTTTTGGAGAACATCAGGTAGGTTTAGGGGGACTTTTGGGGTGGATTCATGATATATGGGGTTTTCTTCTGGTTTTGTTTTTTTTTTTTTTTTTTTTTTGGGGGGGTGATCCAATTCATTTTGGGGGTGTTTTTGACGTGTTTTGGGGTCTCCATTGGGTTTCGTTGCGTTTTCCGTGGTCATCATGGTGGAAAAGGGTAAATTGTGGGTTTTGGAGAACATCAGGTAGGTTTAGGTTGGTTTGGGGATTGGATCTATGGTTTTGGGGGATTTTCTTTTGTTTTTGGGGGTGATCCCGTTCTTTTTTGGGGTGTTTTTGATGTGTTTTGGGGTCTCCGTTGGTATTCCTTGGGTTTTCCGTGGTCATGGTGGTGGAAAATTGTAAATTGTGGGTTTTGGAGAACTTCAGGTAGGTTTAGGGGAATTTGGGGGTGGATTCATGGTATTTGGTCTTTTCTTCTGTTTTTTTTTTTTGGGTGATCCTGTTCTTTTTTGGGGTGTTTATGACGTGTTTTGGGGTCTCCGTTGGGTTTTAGTTGGGTTCTTGTTGGTCATCATGGTGAAAAAGTGTAAATTGTGGCTTTTGGAGAACATCAGGTAGGTTTAGGGGGACTTTTGGGGCAGAGTCTTGTTTTTTGGTGTTTTCTTCTGTTTCTTGGGTTGGTCCCGTTCTATTTTGGGAAATTTTTGAGGTGTTTGGGGGATTCCGTTGGGTTTTGTTGTGTACTCGTTGGTCATCGTGGTGGAAAATGGTAAATTGTGGGTTTTGGAGAACATCAGGTAGGTTTAGGGTGGTTTTGGGATTGGATCCGTGCTTTTTGGGGATTTTCTTCCAGTTTATGGGTGATCCCTTTATTTTTGGGGTGTTTTTGACGTGTTTTGTGGTCTCGTTTTGGGTTTTCGTTTGGTTCATGTTGGTCATCCTGGTGAAAAAGTGTAAATTGTGGGTTTTGGAGAACATCAGGTAGGTTTAGGGGGACTTTTGGTGTGGATCTATGGCTTTTGGGGTTTTCTTTCGTTTTTAGGGTTTATCCCGTTCTTGTTTTGGGTGTTTTTGACTTCTTTTGGGGTCTCCGTTGGGTTTCGTTGGGTTTTCCATGGTTATCATGGTGGAAAAGGGTAAATTTGTGGGTTTTGGAGAACATCAGGTAGGTTTAGGCTGGTTTTGGGATTGGATCTGTGCTTTTTGGGGATTTTCTTCCAGTTTATGGGTGATCCCTTTCTTTTTTGGGGTGTTTTTGACGTGTTTTGGTGTCTCCTTTTGGGTTTTCGTTTGGTTCATGTTGGTCATCATGGTGAAAATTGTAAATTTTTGGGGGGGGAATTTTCTTCCAGTTTTGGGGGTGATCCCGTTCTTTTTTGGGGTGTTTTTGACATGTTTTGGGGTCTCTGTTGGGTTTTGTTGGGTTCTTGTTTTTCATCATGTTGGAAAAGTTTAACTTGCGTGTTTTGGAGAACATCAGGTAGGTTTAGTGTGGTTTTGGAGTGGATCTATGTTTTTTGGGGATTTTCTTCCAGTTTTGGGGGTGATTCCGTTCTTGTTTGGGGTGTTTTTGACTTGTTTTGGGGTGTCCGTTGGGTTTTAGTTGGATTCTCGTTGGTCCTTAAGGGAAATGGGAGTGGATTGTGGGTTTTGAAGAAGATCAGGTGAGTTTAGGGTGGTTTTGCGGGGAAATTCATAGTTTTTGGTGTTTTTTCTTCTGATTCAGTTATTTTTTGGGGTGTTTTTGACGTGTTTTGGGGTTTCTGTTGGGTTTCGTTGAGTTCCTAATGGGTTTTATGGTGGTTGGGAGTGGACATTTGGATTTGGAGAACAGCAGGTACGTTTAGAGTGGTTTTGGGATTGGATCCGTGCTTTTTGGGGTTTTCTTTGGTTTTGGGGGTGATCCTGTTCTTGTTTGGGGTGTTTTTGACGTGTTTTGGGTTCTCCGTTGGGTTTCGTTGGGTTTTCCGTGGTCATCATGGTGGAAAAGTGTAAATTGTGGGTTTTGGAGAACATCAGGTAGATTTAGGGTGTTTTTGGGGTGGATCTATGGTTTTGGGGGATTTTGTTCCAGTTTTGGGGTGATCGAATTCATTTTTGGGGTGTTTCTGACGTGTTTTGGGTTCTTCGTTGGGTTTCGTTGGGTTTTCCGTTGTCATCATGGTGGAAAAGTGTAAATTGTGGGTTTTGGAGAACATCAGGTAGGTTTAGGGGGACTTTTGGGGTGGATTCATGATATATGGGGTTTTCTTCTGGTTTTGTTTTTTTTTTTTTTTTTTTTTGGGGGGGTGATCCAATTCATTTTGGGGGTGTTTTTGACGTGTTTTGGGGTCTCCATTGGGTTTCGTTGCGTTTTCCGTGGTCATCATGGTGGAAAAGGGTAAATTGTGGGTTTTGGAGAACATCAGGTAGGTTTAGGTTGGTTTGGGGATTGGATCTATGGTTTTGGGGGATTTTCTTTTGTTTTTGGGGGTGATCCCGTTCTTTTTTGGGGTGTTTTTGATGTGTTTTGGGGTCTCCGTTGGTATTCCTTGGGTTTTCCGTGGTCATGGTGGTGGAAAATTGTAAATTGTGGGTTTTGGAGAACTTCAGGTAGGTTTAGGGGAATTTGGGGGTGGATTCATGGTATTTGGTCTTTTCTTCTGTTTTTTTTTTTTGGGTGATCCTGTTCTTTTTTGGGGTGTTTATGACGTGTTTTGGGGTCTCCGTTGGGTTTTAGTTGGGTTCTTGTTGGTCATCATGGTGAAAAAGTGTAAATTGTGGCTTTTGGAGAACATCAGGTAGGTTTAGGGGGACTTTTGGGGCAGAGTCTTGTTTTTTGGTGTTTTCTTCTGTTTCTTGGGTTGGTCCCGTTCTATTTTGGGAAATTTTTGAGGTGTTTGGGGGATTCCGTTGGGTTTTGTTGTGTACTCGTTGGTCATCGTGGTGGAAAATGGTAAATTGTGGGTTTTGGAGAACATCAGGTAGGTTTAGGGTGGTTTTGGGATTGGATCCGTGCTTTTTGGGGATTTTCTTCCAGTTTATGGGTGATCCCTTTATTTTTGGGGTGTTTTTGACGTGTTTTGTGGTCTCGTTTTGGGTTTTCGTTTGGTTCATGTTGGTCATCCTGGTGAAAAAGTGTAAATTGTGGGTTTTGGAGAACTTCAGGTAGGTTTAGGGGGACTTTTGGTGTGGATCTATGGCTTTTGGGGTTTTCTTTCGTTTTTAGGGTTTATCCCGTTCTTGTTTTGGGTGTTTTTGACTTCTTTTGGGGTCTCCGTTGGGTTTCGTTGGGTTTTCCATGGTCATCATGGTGGAAAAGGGTAAATTTGTGGGTTTTGGAGAACATCAGGTAGGTTTAGGCTGGTTTTGGGATTGGATCTGTGCTTTTTGGGGATTTTCTTCCAGTTTATGGGTGATCCCTTTCTTTTTTGGGGTGTTTTTGACGTGTTTTGGTGTCTCCTTTTGGGTTTTCGTTTGGTTCATGTTGGTCATCATGGTGAAAATTGTAAATTTTTGGGGGGGGAATTTTCTTCCAGTTTTGGGGGTGATCCCGTTCTTTTTTGGGGTGTTTTTGACATGTTTTGGGGTCTCTGTTGGGTTTTGTTGGGTTCTTGTTTTTCATCATGTTGGAAAAGTTTAACTTGCGTGTTTTGGAGAACATCAGGTAGGTTTAGTGTGGTTTTGGAGTGGATCTATGTTTTTTGGGGATTTTCTTCCAGTTTTGGGGGTGATTCCGTTCTTGTTTGGGGTGTTTTTGACTTGTTTTGGGGTGTCCGTTGGGTTTTAGTTGGATTCTCGTTGGTCCTTAAGGGAAATGGGAGTGGATTGTGGGTTTTGAAGAAGATCAGGTGAGTTTAGGGTGGTTTTGCGGGGAAATTCATAGTTTTTGGTGTTTTTTCTTCTGATTCAGTTATTTTTTGGGGTGTTTTTGACGTGTTTTGGGGTTTCTGTTGGGTTTCGTTGAGTTCCTAATGGGTTTTATGGTGGTTGGGAGTGGACATTTGGATTTGGAGAACAGCAGGTACGTTTAGAGTGGTTTTGGGATTGGATCCGTGCTTTTTGGGGTTTTCTTTCGGTTTTGGGGGTGATCCTGTTCTTGTTTGGGGTGTTTTTGACGTGTTTTGGGTTCTCCGTTGGGTTTCGTTGGGTTTTCCGTGGTCATCATGGTGGAAAAGTGTAAATTGTGGGTTTTGGAGAACATCAGGTAGATTTTGGGTGTTTTTGGGGTGGATCTATGGTTTTGGGGGATTTTGTTCCAGTTTTGGGGTGATCGAATTCATTTTTGGGGTGTTTCTGACGTGTTTTGGGTTCTTCGTTGGGTTTCGTTGGGTTTTCCGTTGTCATCATGGTGGAAAAGTGTAAATTGTGGGTTTTGGAGAACATCAGGTAGGTTTAGGGGGACTTTTGGGGTGGATTCATGATATATGGGGTTTTCTTCTGGTTTTGTTTTTTTTTTTTTTTTTTTTTGGGGGGGTGATCCAATTCATTTTGGGGGTGTTTTTGACGTGTTTTGGGGTCTCCATTGGGTTTCGTTGCGTTTTCCGTGGTCATCATGGTGGAAAAGGGTAAATTGTGGGTTTTGGAGAACATCAGGTAGGTTTAGGTTGGTTTGGGGATTGGATCTATGGTTTTGGGGGATTTTCTTTTGTTTTTGGGGGTGATCCCGTTCTTTTTTGGGGTGTTTTTGATGTGTTTTGGGGTCTCCGTTGGTATTCCTTGGGTTTTCCGTGGTCATGGTGGTGGAAAATTGTAAATTGTGGGTTTTGGAGAACTTCAGGTAGGTTTAGGGGAATTTGGGGGTGGATTCATGGTATTTGGTCTTTTCTTCTGTTTTTTTTTTTGGGTGATCCTGTTCTTTTTTGGGGTGTTTATGACGTGTTTTGGGGTCTCCGTTGGGTTTTAGTTGGGTTCTTGTTGGTCATCATGGTGAAAAAGTGTAAATTGTGGCTTTTGGAGAACATCAGGTAGGTTTAGGGGGACTTTTGGGGCAGAGTCATGTTTTTTGGTGTTTTCTTCTGTTTCTTGGGTAGGTCCCGTTCTATTTTGGGAAATTTTTGAGGTGTTTGGGGGATTCCGTTGGGTTTTGTTGTGTACTCGTTGGTCATCGTGGTGGAAAATGGTAAATTGTGGGTTTTGGAGAACATCAGGTAGGTTTAGGGTGGTTTTGGGATTGGATCCGTGCTTTTTGGGGATTTTCTTCCAGTTTATGGGTGATCCCTTTATTTTTGGGGTGTTTTTGACGTGTTTTGTGGTCTCGTTTTGGGTTTTCGTTTGGTTCATGTTGGTCATCCTGGTGAAAAAGTGTAAATTGTGGGTTTTGGAGAACTTCAGGTAGGTTTAGGGGGACTTTTGGTGTGGATCTATGGCTTTTGGGGTTTTCTTTCGTTTTTAGGGTTTATCCCGTTCTTGTTTTGGGTGTTTTTGACTTCTTTTGGGGTCTCCGTTGGGTTTCGTTGGGTTTTCCATGGTCATCAATGTGGAAAAGTGTAAATTGTGGGTTTTGGAGAACTTCAGGTTGGTTTAGGGGGATTTTTGGTGTGGATCTATGGCTTTTGGGGTTTTCTTTCGTTGTTGGGGTTGAACCAGTTCTTTTTTGGGGTGTTTTTGACGTTTTTGGGGTCTCCGTTGGGTTTTGTTGGGTTCTCGTTGGTCGTTAAGCTAAATGGGAGTGGATTGTGGGTTTTGAAGAAGATCAGGTGAGTTTAGGGTGATTTGGGAGGGAAATGCATAGTTTTGTTTTTTTTTTTCTTCTGATCCAGTTCTTTTTTGGGGTGTTTTTGACGTGTTTTGGGGTTTCCGTTGCGTTTTGTTGAGTTCCTAATGGGTTTTATGGTGGGTGGGAGTGGATTTTGGGATTTGGAGAAGATCAGGTAGGTTTAAGGGTTTTTTGGGGGTTAAATCACGTATTTTCTTCTGATCCGGTTTGCTTTTGGGGTGTTTTTGAGGTGTTTTGGGGTTTCTGTTGCGTTTTGTTGAGTTCCTAATGGGTTTTATGGTGGTTGGGAGTGGACTTTGGGATTTGGAGAAGATCAGGTAGGTTTAGGGTGGTTTTGGGATTGGATCCATGCTTTTTGGGGATTTTCTTCCAGTTTTGGCGGTTATCCCGTTCTTTTTGGGGTGTTTTTGACATGTTTTGATGTCTCTGTTGGGTTTTGTTGGGTTTTCTGTTGGCATCTTGGTGGAAAAGGGTAAATTATGGGTTTTGAAGAACTTCAGGTAGGTTTAGGGGGACTTTTGGGGTGGATTCATGGTATTTGGGGTTTTCTTCTGTTTTTTGGGGTGATCCTGTTCTTTTTTGGGGTGTTTTTGACGTGTTTTGGGGTTGTCCATTGGGTTTTGTTGGGTTCTCGTTGGTCATCATTGTGAAAAAGGGTAAATTGTGGCTTTTGGAGAACATCAGGTAGGCTTAGGGGGACTTTTGGGGTGGATCTATGGCATTTGGGTTTTTCTTCTGTTTTTGGGGGAGATCCTGTTCTTTTTTTTTTTTTTTTTTTTTGACACGTTTTTTGTCTCCATTGGGTTTCGTTGGGTTTTCCATGGTCATCATGGTGGAAAAGGGTAAATTTGTGGGTTTTGGAGAACATCAGGTAGGTTTAGGCTGGTTTTGGGATTGGATCTGTGCTTTTTGGGGATTTTCTTCCAGTTTATGGGTGATCCCTTTCTTTTTTGGGGTGTTTTTGACGTGTTTTGGTGTCTCCTTTTGGGTTTTCGTTTGGTTCATGTTGGTCATCATGGTGAAAATTGTAAATTTTTTGGGGGGGAATTTTCTTCCAGTTTTGGGGGTGATCCCGTTCTTTTTTGGGGTGTTTTTGACATGTTTTGGGGTCTCTGTTGGGTTTTGTTGTGTTCTTGTTTTTCATCATGTTGGAAAAGTTTAACTTGCGTGTTTTGGAGAACATCAGGTAGGTTTAGTGTGGTTTTGGGGTGGATCTATGTTTTTTGGGGATTTTCTTCCAGTTTTGGGGGTGATTCCGTTCTTGTTTGGGGTGTTTTTGACTTGTTTTGGGGTGTCCGTTGGGTTTTAGTTGGATTCTCGTTGGTCCTTAAGGGAAATGGGAGTGGATTGTGGGTTTTGAAGAAGATCAGGTGAGTTTAGGGTGGTTTTGCGGGGAAATTCATAGTTTTTGGTGTTTTTTCTTCTGATTCAGTTATTTTTTGGTGTGTTTTTGACGTGTTTTGGGGTCTCCGTTGGTTTTTGTTGGGTTCTTGTTGTTCATCATGGTGAAAACGGGTAAATTGTGGGTATTGGAGAACATCAGGTAGGTTTAGGGGGACTTTTGGGGTGGATCAACGGCTTTTAGGGTTTTCTTTCGGTTTTGGGGGTGATCCCGCTTTTTTTTTTTTGTGGTGTTTTTGACGTGTTTTGTGGTTTCCGTTGCGTTTTGTTGATTTCCTAATGTGTTTTAAGTTTGTTGGGAGTGGACTTTGGGATTTGGAGAACATCAGGTAGGTTTAGTGTGGTTTTGGGGTGGATCTATGTTTTTTGGGGTTTTCTTTCTTTTTTAGGGGTTATCCTGTTCTTGTTTGGGGTGTTTTTGACTTGTTTTGGGGTGTCCGTTGGGTTTTAGTTGGATTCTCGTTGGTCCTTAAGGGAAATGGGAGTGGATTGTGGGTTTTGAAGAAGATCAGGTGAGTTTAGGGTGGTTTTGCGGGGAAATTCATAGTTTTTGGTGTTTTTTCTTCTGATTCAGTTATTTTTTGGTGTGTTTTTGACGTGTTTTGGGGTCTCCGTTGGTTTTTGTTGGGTTCTTGTTGTTCATCATGGTGAAAACGGGTAAATTGTGGGTATTGGAGAACATCAGGTAGGTTTAGGGGGACTTTTGGGGTGGATCAACGGCTTTTAGGGTTTTCTTTCGGTTTTGGGGGTGATCCCGCTTTTTTTTTTTTGTGGTGTTTTTGACGTGTTTTGTGGTTTCCGTTGCGTTTTGTTGATTTCCTAATGTGTTTTAAGTTTGTTGGGAGTGGACTTTGGGATTTGGAGAACATCAGGTAGGTTTAGTGTGGTTTTGGGGTGGATCTATGTTTTTTGGGGTTTTCTTTCTTTTTTAGGGGTTATCCTGTTCTTGTTTGGGGTGTTTTTGACTTGTTTTGGGGTGTCCGTTGGGTTTTAGTTGGATTCTCGTTGGTCCTTAAGGGAAATGGGAGTGGATTGTGGGTTTTGAAGAAGATCAGGTGAGTTTAGGGTGGTTTTGCGGGGAAATTCATAGTTTTTGGTGTTTTTTCTTCTGATTCAGTTATTTTTTGGGGTGTTTTTGACGTGTTTTGGGGTTTCTGTTGGGTTTCGTTGAGTTCCTAATGGGTTTTATGGTGGTTGGGAGTGGACATTTGGATTTGGAGAACAGCAGGTACGTTTAGAGTGGTTTTGGGATTGGATCCGTGCTTTTTGGGGTTTTCTTTGGTTTTGGGGGTGATCCTGTTCTTGTTTGGGGTGTTTTGGACGTGTTTTGGGTTCTCCGTTGGGTTTCGTTGGGTTTTCCGTGGTCATCATGGTGGAAAAGTGTAAATTGTGGGTTTTGGAGAACATCAGGTAGATTTAGGGTGTTTTTGGGGTGGATCTATGGTTTTGGGGGATTTTGTTCCAGTTTTGGGGTGATCGAATTCATTTTTGGGGTGTTTCTGACGTGTTTTGGGTTCTTCGTTGGGTTTCATTGGGTTTTCCGTTGTCATCATGGTGGAAAAGTGTAAATTGTGGGTTTTGGAGAACATCAGGTAGGTTTAGGGGGACTTTTGGGGTGGATTCATGATATATGGGGTTTTCTTCTGTTTTTTTTTTTTTTTTTTGGGGGGGGGGTGATCCAATTCATTTTGGGGGTGTTTTTGACATGTTTTGGGGTCTCCATTGGGTTTCGTTGCGTTTTCCGTGGTCATCATGGTGGAAAAGGGTAAATTGTTGGTTTTGGAGAACATCAGGTAGGTTTAGGGGAATTTTGGGGTGGATTCATGGTATTTGGTCTTTTCTTCTGTTTTTTTTTGGGTGATCCTGTTCTTTTTTGGGGTGTTTATGACGTGTTTTGGGGTCTCCGTTGGGTTTTAGTTGGGTTCTTGTTGGTCATCATGGTGAAAAAGTGTAAATTGTGGGTTTTGGAGAACATCAGGTAGGTTTAGGGTGGTTTTGGGATTGGATCCGTGCTTTTTGGGGATTTTCTTCCAGTTTATGGGTGATCCCTTTATTTTTGGGGTGTTTTTGACGTGTTTTGGTGTCTCGTTTTGGGTTTTCGTTTGGTTCATGTTGGTCATCCTGGTGAAAAAGTGTAAATTGTGGGTTTTGGAGAACATCAGGTAGGTTTAGGGGGACTTTTGGTGTGGATCTATGGCTTTTGGTGTTTTCTTTCGTTTTTAGGGTTTATCCCGTTCTTGTTTTGGGTGTTTTTGACTTCTTTTGTGGTCTCCGTTGGGTTTCGTTGGGTTTTCCATGGTCATCATGTTGGAAAATTGTAAATTGTGGGTTTTGGAGATCATCAGGTAGGTTTAGGGTGGTTTTGGGGTGGATCTATGATTTTGAAGGATTTTCTTCCAATTTTGGGGGTGATCCCTTTCTTTTTTTTTTTTTTTTTTTTTTTTTTTTTTTTTTTTTTGACGTGTTTTGTGGTCTCCGTTGGGTTTCGTTGGGTTTTCCATGGTCATCAATGTGGAAAAGTGTAAATTGTGGGTTTTGGAGAACTTCAGGTTGGTTTAGGGGGATTTTTGGTGTGGATCTATGGCTTTTGGGGTTTTCTTTCGTTGTTGGGGTTGAACCAGTTCTTTTTTGGGGTGTTTTTGACGTTTTTGGGGTCTCCGTTGGGTTTTGTTGGGTTCTCGTTGGTCGTTAAGCTAAATGGGAGTGGATTGTGGGTTTTGAAGAAGATCAGGTGAGTTTAGGGTGATTTGGGAGGGAAATGCATAGTTTTGTTTTTTTTTTCTTCTGATCCAGTTCTTTTTTGGGGTGTTTTTGACGTGTTTTGGGGTTTCCGTTGCGTTTTGTTGAGTTCCTAATGGGTTTTATGGTGGGTGGGAGTGGATTTTGGGATTTGGAGAAGATCAGGTAGGCTTAAGGGTTTTTTGGGGGTTAAATCACGTATTTTCTTCTGATCCGGTTTGCTTTTGGGGTGTTTTTGAGGTGTTTTGGGGTTTCTGTTGCGTTTTGTTGAGTTCCTAATGGGTTTTATGGTGGTTGGGAGTGGACTTTGGGATTTGGAGAAGATCAGGTAGGTTTAGGGTGGTTTTGGGATTGGATCCATGCTTTTTGGGGATTTTCTTCCAGTTTTGGGGGTTATCCCGTTCTTTTTGGGGTGTTTTTGACATGTTTTGATGTCTCTGTTGGGTTTTGTTGGGTTTTCTGTTGGCATCTTGGTGGAAAAGGGTAAATTATGGGTTTTGAAGAACTTCAGGTAGGTTTAGGGGGACTTTTGGGGTGGATTCATGGTATTTGGGGTTTTCTTCTGTTTTTTGGGGTGATCCTGTTCTTTTTTGGGGTGTTTTTGACGTGTTTTGGGGTTGTCCATTGGGTTTTGTTGGGTTCTCGTTGGTCATCATTGTGAAAAAGGGTAAATTGTGGGTTTTGGAGAACATCAGGTAGGCTTAGGGGGACTTTTGGGGTGGATCTATGGCATTTGGGTTTTTCTTCTGTTTTTGGGGGAGATCCTGTTCTTTTTTTTTTTTTTTTTTTTTTTTTGACACGTTTTT
Source organism: Aythya ferina (assembly GCF_964211825.1). Classification (NCBI taxonomy): domain Eukaryota; kingdom Metazoa; phylum Chordata; class Aves; order Anseriformes; family Anatidae; genus Aythya; species Aythya ferina. The sequence goes on from NW_028181434.1 coordinate 547,110, forward strand.
TGTCTCCATTGGGTTTCGTTGGGTTTTCCATGGTCATCATGGTGGAAAAGGGTAAATTTGTGGGTTTTGGAGAACATCAGGTAGGTTTAGGCTGGTTTTGGGATTGGATCTGTGCTTTTTGGGGATTTTCTTCCAGTTTATGGGTGATCCCTTTCTTTTTTGGGGTGTTTTTGACGTGTTTTGGTGTCTCCTTTTGGGTTTTCGTTTGGTTCATGTTGGTCATCATGGTGAAAATTGTAAATTTTTGGGGGGGGGATTTTCTTCCAGTTTTGGGGGTGATCCCGTTCTTTTTTGGGGTGTTTTTGACATGTTTTGGGGTCTCTGTTGGGTTTTGTTGTGTTCTTGTTTTTCATCATGTTGGAAAAGTTTAACTTGCGTGTTTTGGAGAACATCAGGTAGGTTTAGTGTGGTTTTGGGGTGGATCTATGTTTTTTGGGGATTTTCTTCCAGTTTTGGGGGTGATTCCGTTCTTGTTTGGGGTGTTTTTGACTTGTTTTGGGGTGTCCGTTGGGTTTTAGTTGGATTCTCGTTGGTCCTTAAGGGAAATGGGAGTGGATTGTGGGTTTTGAAGAAGATCAGGTGAGTTTAGGGTGGTTTTGCGGGGAAATTCATAGTTTTTGGTGTTTTTTCTTCTGATTCAGTTATTTTTTGGTGTGTTTTTGACGTGTTTTGGGGTCTCCGTTGGTTTTTGTTGGGTTCTTGTTGTTCATCATGGTGAAAACGGGTAAATTGTGGGTATTGGAGAACATCAGGTAGGTTTAGGGGGACTTTTGGGGTGGATCAACGGCTTTTAGGGTTTTCTTTCGGTTTTGGGGGTGATCCCGCTTTTTTTTTTTTTGTGGTGTTTTTGACGTGTTTTGTGGTTTCCGTTGCGTTTTGTTGATTTCCTAATGTGTTTTAAGTTTGTTGGGAGTGGACTTTGGGATTTGGAGAACATCAGGTAGGTTTAGTGTGGTTTTGGGGTGGATCTATGTTTTTTTGGGGTTTTCTTTCCTTTTTAGGGGTTATCCTGTTCTTGTTTGGGGTGTTTTTGACTTGTTTTGGGGTGTCCGTTGGGTTTTAGTTGGATTCTCGTTGGTCCTTAAGGGAAATGGGAGTGGATTGTGGGTTTTGAAGAAGATCAGGTGAGTTTAGGGTGGTTTTGCGGGGAAATTCATAGTTTTTGGTGTTTTTTCTTCTGATTCAGTTATTTTTTGGGGTGTTTTTGACGTGTTTTGGGGTTTCTGTTGGGTTTCGTTGAGTTCCTAATGGGTTTTATGGTGGTTGGGAGTGGACATTTGGATTTGGAGAACAGCAGGTACGTTTAGAGTGGTTTTGGGATTGGATCCGTGCTTTTTGGGGTTTTCTTTGGTTTTGGGGGTGATCCTGTTCTTTTTTGGGGTGTTTTGGACGTGTTTTGGGTTCTCCGTTGGGTTTCGTTGGGTTTTCCGTGGTCATCATGGTGGAAAAATGTAAATTGTGGGTTTTGGAGAACATCAGGTAGATTTAGGGTGTTTTTGGGGTGGATCTATGGTTTTGGGGGATTTTGTTCCAGTTTTGGGGTGATCGAATTCATTTTTGGGGTGTTTCTGACGTGTTTTGGGTTCTTCGTTGGGTTTCATTGGGTTTTCCGTTGTCATCATGGTGGAAAAGTGTAAATTGTGGGTTTTGGAGAACATCAGGTAGGTTTAGGGGGACTTTTGGGGTGGATTCATGATATATGGGGTTTTCTTCTGTTTTTTTTTTTTTTTTTTGGGGGGGGGGTGATCCAATTCATTTTGGGGGTGTTTTTGACATGTTTTGGGGTCTCCATTGGGTTTCGTTGCGTTTTCCGTGGTCATCATGGTGGAAAAGGGTAAATTGTTGGTTTTGGAGAACATCAGGTAGGTTTAGGGGAATTTTGGGGTGGATTCATGGTATTTGGTCTTTTCTTCTGTTTTTTTTTGGGTGATCCTGTTCTTTTTTGGGGTGTTTATGACGTGTTTTGGGGTCTCCGTTGGGTTTTAGTTGGGTTCTTGTTGGTCATCATGGTGAAAAAGTGTAAATTGTGGGTTTTGGAGAACATCAGGTAGGTTTAGGGTGGTTTTGGGATTGGATCCGTGCTTTTTGGGGATTTTCTTCCAGTTTATGGGTGATCCCTTTATTTTTGGGGTGTTTTTGACGTGTTTTGTGGTCTCGTTTTGGGTTTTCGTTTGGTTCATGTTGGTCATCCTGGTGAAAAAGTGTAAATTGTGGGTTTTGGAGAACATCAGGTAGGTTTAGGGGGACTTTTGGTGTGGATCTATGGCTTTTGGTGTTTTCTTTCATTTTTAGGGTTTATCCCGTTCTTGTTTTGGGTGTTTTTGACTTCTTTTGTGGTCTCCGTTGGGTTTCGTTGGGTTTTCCATGGTCATCATGTTGGAAAATTGTAAATTGTGGGTTTTGGAGATCATCAGGTAGGTTTAGGGTGGTTTTGGGGTGGATCTATGATTTTGAAGGATTTTCTTCCAATTTTGGGGGTGATCCCTTTCTTTTTTTTTTTTTTTTTTTTTTTTTTTTTTTTTTTTTTTTTTTGACGTGTTTTGTGGTCTCCGTTGGGTTTCGTTGGGTTTTCCATGGTCATCAATGTGGAAAAGTGTAAATTGTGGGTTTTGGAGAACTTCAGGTAGGCTTAGGGGGACTTTTGGTGTGGATCTATGGCTTTTGGGGTTTTCTTTCGTTTTTAGGGGTTATCCCGTTCTTGTTTTGGGTGTTTTTGACTTCTTTTGGGGTCTCCGTTGGGTTTCGTTGGGTTTTCCATGGTCATCATGTTGGAAAATTGTAAATTGTGGGTTTTGGAGATCATCAGGTAGGTTTAGGGTGGTTTTGGGGTGGATCTATGATTTTGAAGGATTTTCTTCCAATTTTGGGGGTGATTCCTTTCTTTTTTTTTTTTTTTTTTTTTTTTTTTTTTTTTTTTTTGACGTGTTTTGTGGTCTCCGTTGGGTTTTGTTGGGTTTTCCATGGTCATCAATGTGGAAAAGTGTAAATTGTGGGTTTTGGAGAACTTCAGGTTGGTTTAGGGGGATTTTTGGTGTGGATCTATGGCTTTTGGGGTTTTCTTTCGTTGTTGGGGTTGAACCAGTTCTTTTTTGGGGTGTTTTTGACGTTTTTGGGGTCTCCGTTGGGTTTTGTTGGGTTCTCGTTGGTCGTTAAGCTAAATGGGAGTGGATTGTGGGTTTTGAAGAAGATCAGGTGAGTTTAGGGTGATTTGGGAGGGAAATGCATAGTTTTGGTTTTTTTTTTTCTTCTGATCCAGTTCTTTTTTGGGGTGTTTTTGACGTGTTTTGGGGTTTCCGTTGCGTTTTGTTGAGTTCCTAATGGGTTTTATGGTGGGTGGGAGTGGATTTTGGGATTTGGAGAAGATCAGGTAGGTTTAAGGGTTTTTTGGGGGTTAAATCACGTATTTTCTTCTGATCCGGTTTGCTTTTGGGGTGTTTTTGAGGTGTTTTGGGGTTTCTGTTGCGTTTTGTTGAGTTCCTAATGGGTTTTATGGTGGTTGGGAGTGGACTTTGGGATTTGGAGAAGATCAGGTAGGTTTAGGGTGGTTTTGGGATTGGATCCATGCTTTTTGGGGATTTTCTTCCAGTTTTGGCGGTTATCCCGTTCTTTTTGGGGTGTTTTTGACATGTTTTGATGTCTCTGTTGGGTTTTGTTGGGTTTTCTGTTGGCATCTTGGTGGAAAAGGGTAAATTATGGGTTTTGAAGAACTTCAGGTAGGTTTAGGGGGACTTTTGGGGTGGATTCATGGTATTTGGGGTTTTCTTCTGTTTTTTGGGGTGATCCTGTTCTTTTTTGGGGTGTTTTTGACGTGTTTTGGGGTTGTCCGTTGGGTTTTGTTGGGTTCTCGTTGGTCATCATTGTGAAAAAGGGTAAATTGTGGCTTTTGGAGAACATCAGGTAGGCTTAGGGGGACTTTTGGGGTGGATCTATGGCATTTGGGTTTTTCTTCTGTTTTTGGGGGAGATCCTGTTCTTTTTTGTTTTTTTTTTTTTTTTTTTTTGACACGTTTTTTGTCTCCATTGGGTTTCGTTGGGTTTTCCATGGTCATCATGGTGGAAAAGGGTAAATTTGTGGGTTTTGGAGAACATCAGGTAGGTTTAGGCTGGTTTTGGGATTGGATCTGTGCTTTTTGGGGATTTTCTTCCAGTTTATGGGTGATCCCTTTCTTTTTTGGGGTGTTTTTGACGTGTTTTGGTGTCTCCTTTTGGGTTTTCGTTTGGTTCATGTTGGTCATCATGGTGAAAATTGTAAATTTTTTGGGGGGGAATTTTCTTCCAGTTTTGGGGGTGATCCCGTTCTTTTTTGGGGTGTTTTTGACATGTTTTGGGGTCTCTGTTGGGTTTTGTTGTGTTCTTGTTTTTCATCATGTTGGAAAAGTTTAACTTGCGTGTTTTGGAGAACATCAGGTAGGTTTAGTGTGGTTTTGGGGTGGATCTATGTTTTTTGGGGATTTTCTTCCAGTTTTGGGGGTGATTCCGTTCTTGTTTGGGGTGTTTTTGACTTGTTTTGGGGTGTCCGTTGGGTTTTAGTTGGATTCTCGTTGGTCCTTAAGGGAAATGGGAGTGGATTGTGGGTTTTGAAGAAGATCAGGTGAGTTTAGGGTGGTTTTGCGGGGAAATTCATAGTTTTTGGTGTTTTTTCTTCTGATTCAGTTATTTTTGGGGGTGTTTTTGACGTGTTTTGGGGTTTCTGTTGGGTTTCGTTGAGTTCCTAATGGGTTTTATGGTGGTTGGGAGTGGACATTTGGATTTGGAGAACAGCAGGTACGTTTAGAGTGGTTTTGGGATTGGATCCGTGCTTTTTGGGGTTTTCTTTGTTTTTGGGGGTGATCCTGTTCTTGTTTGGGGTGTTTTGGACGTGTTTTGGGTTCTCCGTTGGGTTTCGTTGGGTTTTCCGTGGTCATCATGGTGGAAAAGTGTAAATTGTGGGTTTTGGAGAACATCAGGTAGATTTAGGGTTTTTTTGGGGTGGATCTATGGTTTTGGGGGATTTTGTTCCAGTTTTGGGGTGATCGAATTCATTTTTGGGGTGTTTCTGACGTGTTTTGGGTTCTTCGTTGGGTTTCATTGGGTTTTCCGTTGTCATCATGGTGGAAAAGTGTAAATTGTGGGTTTTGGAGAACATCAGGTAGGTTTAGGGGGACTTTTGGGGTGGATTCATGATATATGGGGTTTTCTTCTGTTTTTTTTTTTTTTTTTTTTTTTTGGGGGGGGGTGATCCAATTCATTTTGGGGGTGTTTTTGACATGTTTTGGGGTCTCCATTGGGTTTCGTTGCGTTTTCCGTGGTCATCATGGTGGAAAAGGGTAAATTGTTGGTTTTGGAGAACATCAGGTAGGTTTAGGGGAATTTTGGGGTGGATTCATGGTATTTGGTCTTTTCTTCTGTTTTTTTTTGGGTGATCCTGTTCTTTTTTGGGGTGTTTATGACGTGTTTTGGGGTCTCCGTTGGGTTTTAGTTGGGTTCTTGTTGGTCATCATGGTGAAAAAGTGTAAATTGTGGGTTTTGGAGAACATCAGGTAGGTTTAGGGTGGTTTTGGGATTGGATCCGTGCTTTTTGGGGATTTTCTTCCAGTTTATGGGTGATCCCTTTATTTTTGGGGTGTTTTTGACGTGTTTTGGTGTCTCGTTTTGGGTTTTCGTTTGGTTCATGTTGGTCATCCTGGTGAAAAAGTGTAAATTGTGGGTTTTGGAGAACATCAGGTAGGTTTAGGGGGACTTTTGGTGTGGATCTATGGCTTTTGGGGTTTTCTTTCGTTTTTAGGGTTTATCCCGTTCTTGTTTTGGGTGTTTTTGACTTCTTTTGTGGTCTCCGTTGGGTTTCGTTGGGTTTTCCATGGTCATCATGTTGGAAAATTGTAAATTGTGGGTTTTGGAGATCATCAGGTAGGTTTAGGGTGGTTTTGGGGTGGATCTATGATTTTGAAGGATTTTCTTCCAATTTTGGGGGTGATCCCTTTCTTTTTTTTTTTTTTTTTTTTTTTTTTTTTTTTTTTTTTTGACGTGTTTTGTGGTCTCCGTTGGGTTTCGTTGGGTTTTCCATGGTCATCAATGTGGAAAAGTGTAAATTGTGGGTTTTGGAGAACTTCAGGTAGGCTTAGGGGGACTTTTGGTGTGGATCTATGGCTTTTGGGGTTTTCTTTCGTTTTTAGGGGTTATCCCGTTCTTGTTTTGGGTGTTTTTGACTTCTTTTGGGGTCTCCGTTGGGTTTCGTTGGGTTTTCCATGGTCATCATGTTGGAAAATTGTAAATTGTGGGTTTTGGAGATCATCAGGTAGGTTTAGGGTGGTTTTGGGGTGGATCTATGATTTTGAAGGATTTTCTTCCAATTTTGGGGGTGATCCCTTTCTTTTTTTTTTTTTTTTTTTTTTTTTTTTTTTTTTTTTTTTTTTTGACGTGTTTTGTGGTCTCCGTTGGGTTTTGTTGGGTTTTCCATGGTCATCAATGTGGAAAAGTGTAAATTGTGGGTTTTGGAGAACTTCAGGTTGGTTTAGGGGGATTTTTGGTGTGGATCTATGGCTTTTGGGGTTTTCTTTCGTTGTTGGGGTTGAACCAGTTCTTTTTTGGGGTGTTTTTGACGTTTTTGGGGTCTCCGTTGGGTTTTGTTGGGTTCTCGTTGGTCGTTAAGCTAAATGGGAGTGGATTGTGGGTTTTGAAGAAGATCAGGTGAGTTTAGGGTGATTTGGGAGGGAAATGCATAGTTTTGGTTTTTTTTTTTCTTCTGATCCAGTTCTTTTTTGGGGTGTTTTTGACGTGTTTTGGGGTTTCCGTTGCGTTTTGTTGAGTTCCTAATGGGTTTTATGGTGGGTGGGAGTGGATTTTGGGATTTGGAGAAGATCAGGTAGGTTTAAGGGTTTTTTGGGGGTTAAATCACGTATTTTCTTCTGATCCGGTTTGCTTTTGGGGTGTTTTTGAGGTGTTTTGGGGTTTCTGTTGCGTTTTGTTGAGTTCCTAATGGGTTTTATGGTGGTTGGGAGTGGACTTTGGGATTTGGAGAAGATCAGGTAGGTTTAGGGTGGTTTTGGGATTGGATCCATGCTTTTTGGGGATTTTCTTCCAGTTTTGGCGGTTATCCCGTTCTTTTTGGGGTGTTTTTGACATGTTTTGTTGTCTCTGTTGGGTTTTGTTGGGTTTTCTGTTGGCATCTTGGTGGAAAAGGGTAAATTATGGGTTTTGAAGAACTTCAGGTAGGTTTAGGGGGACTTTTGGGGTGGATTCATGGTATTTGGGGTTTTCTTCTGTTTTTTGGGGTGATCCTGTTCTTTTTTGGGGTGTTTTTGACGTGTTTTGGGGTTGTCCGTTGGGTTTTGTTGGGTTCTCGTTGGTCATCATTGTGAAAAAGGGTAAATTGTGGCTTTTGGAGAACATCAGGTAGGCTTAGGGGGACTTTTGGGGTGGATCTATGGCATTTGGGTTTTTCTTCTGTTTTTGGGGGAGATCCTGTTCTTTTTTGTTTTTTTTTTTTTTTTTTGACACGTTTTTTGTCTCCATTGGGTTTCGTTGGGTTTTCCATGGTCATCATGGTGGAAAAGGGTAAATTTGTGGGTTTTGGAGAACATCAGGTAGGTTTAGGCTGGTTTTGGGATTGGATCTGTGCTTTTTGGGGATTTTCTTCCAGTTTATGGGTGATCCCTTTCTTTTTTGGGGTGTTTTTGACGTGTTTTGGTGTCTCCTTTTGGGTTTTCGTTTGGTTCATGTTGGTCATCATGGTGAAAATTGTAAATTTTTGGGGGGGGAATTTTCTTCCAGTTTTGGGGGTGATCCCGTTCTTTTTTGGGGTGTTTTTGACATGTTTTGGGGTCTCTGTTGGGTTTTGTTGTGTTCTTGTTTTTCATCATGTTGGAAAAGTTTAACTTGCGTGTTTTGGAGAACATCAGGTAGGTTTAGTGTGGTTTTGGGGTGGATCTATGTTTTTTGGGGATTTTCTTCCAGTTTTGGGGGTGATTCCGTTCTTGTTTGGGGTGTTTTTGACTTGTTTTGGGGTGTCCGTTGGGTTTTAGTTGGATTCTCGTTGGTCCTTAAGGGAAATGGGAGTGGATTGTGGGTTTTGAAGAAGATCAGGTGAGTTTAGGGTGGTTTTGCGGGGAAATTCATAGTTTTTGGTGTTTTTTCTTCTGATTCAGTTATTTTTGGGGGTGTTTTTGACGTGTTTTGGGGTTTCTGTTGGGTTTCGTTGAGTTCCTAATGGGTTTTATGGTGGTTGGGAGTGGACATTTGGATTTGGAGAACAGCAGGTACGTTTAGAGTGGTTTTGGGATTGGATCCGTGCTTTTTGGGGTTTTCTTTGGTTTTGGGGGTGATCCTGTTCTTGTTTGGGGTGTTTTGGACGTGTTTTGGGTTCTCCGTTGGGTTTCGTTGGGTTTTCCGTGGTCATCATGGTGGAAAAGTGTAAATTGTGGGTTTTGGAGAACATCAGGTAGATTTAGGGTGTTTTTGGGGTGGATCTATGGTTTTGGGGGATTTTGTTCCAGTTTTGGGGTGATCGAATTCATTTTTGGGGTGTTTCTGACGTGTTTTGGGTTCTTCGTTGGGTTTCATTGGGTTTTCCGTTGTCATCATGGTGGAAAAGTGTAAATTGTGGGTTTTGGAGAACATCAGGTAGGTTTAGGGGGACTTTTGGGGTGGATTCATGATATATGGGGTTTTCTTCTGTTTTTTTTTTTTTTTTTTTTTTTTGGGGGGGGGTGATCCAATTCATTTTGGGGGTGTTTTTGACATGTTTTGGGGTCTCCATTGGGTTTCGTTGCGTTTTCCGTGGTCATCATGGTGGAAAAGGGTAAATTGTTGGTTTTGGAGAACATCAGGTAGGTTTAGGGGAATTTTGGGGTGGATTCATGGTATTTGGTCTTTTCTTCTGTTTTTTTTTGGGTGATCCTGTTCTTTTTTGGGGTGTTTATGACGTGTTTTGGGGTCTCCGTTGGGTTTTAGTTGGGTTCTTGTTGGTCATCATGGTGAAAAAGTGTAAATTGTGGGTTTTGGAGAACATCAGGTAGGTTTAGGGTGGTTTTGGGATTGGATCCGTGCTTTTTGGGGATTTTCTTCCAGTTTATGGGTGATCCCTTTATTTTTGGGGTGTTTTTGACGTGTTTTGGTGTCTCGTTTTGGGTTTTCGTTTGGTTCATGTTGGTCATCCTGGTGAAAAAGTGTAAATTGTGGGTTATGGAGAACATCAGGTAGGTTTAGGGGGACTTTTGGTGTGGATCTATGGCTTTTGGTGTTTTCTTTCGTTTTTAGGGTTTATCCCGTTCTTGTTTTGGGTGTTTTTGACTTCTTTTGGGGTCTCCGTTGGGTTTCGTTGGGTTTTCCATGGTCATCATGTTGGAAAATTGTAAATTGTGGGTTTTGGAGATCATCAGGTAGGTTTAGGGTGGTTTTGGGGTGGATCTATGATTTTGAAGGATTTTCTTCCAATTTTGGGGGTGATCCCTTTCTTTTTTTTTTTTTTTTTTTTTTTTTTTTTTTTTTTTTTGACGTGTTTTGTGGTCTCCGTTGGGTTTCGTTGGGTTTTCCATGGTCATCAATGTGGAAAAGTGTAAATTGTGGGTTTTGGAGAACTTCAGGTTGGTTTAGGGGGATTTTTGGTGTGGATCTATGGCTTTTGGGGTTTTCTTTCGTTGTTGGGGTTGAACCAGTTCTTTTTTGGGGTGTTTTTGACGTTTTTGGGGTCTCCGTTGGGTTTTGTTGGGTTCTCGTTGGTCGTTAAGCTAAATGGGAGTGGATTGTGGGTTTTGAAGAAGATCAGGTGAGTTTAGGGTGATTTGGGAGGGAAATGCATAGTTTTGTTTTTTTTTTCTTCTGATCCAGTTCTTTTTTGGGGTGTTTTTGACGTGTTTTGGGGTTTCTGTTGCGTTTTGTTGAGTTCCTAATGGGTTTTATGGTGGTTGGGAGTGGACTTTGGGATTTGGAGAAGATCAGGTAGGTTTAGGGTGGTTTTGGGATTGGATCCATGCTTTTTGGGGATTTTCTTCCAGTTTTGGCGGTTATCCCGTTCTTTTTGGGGTGTTTTTGACATGTTTTGATGTCTCTGTTGGGTTTTGTTGGGTTTTCTGTTGGCATCTTGGTGGAAAAGGGTAAATTATGGGTTTTGAAGAACTTCAGGTAGGTTTAGGGGGACTTTTGGGGTGGATTCATGGTATTTGGGGTTTTCTTCTGTTTTTTGGGGTGATCCTGTTCTTTTTTGGGGTGTTTTTGACGTGTTTTGGGGTTGTCCGTTGGGTTTTGTTGGGTTCTCGTTGGTCATCATTGTGAAAAAGGGTAAATTGTGGCTTTTGGAGAACATCAGGTAGGCTTAGGGGGACTTTTGGGGTGGATCTATGGCATTTGGGTTTTTCTTCTGTTTTTGGGGGAGATCCTGTTCTTTTTTTTTTTTTTTTTTTTTTTTTTTTTTTTTTTTTGACACGTTTTTTGTCTCCATTGGGTTTCGTTGGGTTTTCCATGGTCATCATGGTGGAAAAGGGTAAATTTGTGGGTTTTGGAGAACATCAGGTAGGTTTAGGCTGGTTTTGGGATTGGATCTGTGCTTTTTGGGGATTTTCTTCCAGTTTATGGGTGATCCCTTTCTTTTTTGGGGTGTTTTTGACGTGTTTTGTTGTCTCCTTTTGGGTTTTGTTGGGTTCTCGTTGGTCTTCATTGTGAAAAAAGGTAAATTGTGGGTTTTGGAGAACATCAGGTAGGCTTAGGGGGACTTTTGGGGTGGATCTATGGCATTTGGGTTTTTCTTCTGTTTTTTGGGGGAGATCCTGTTCTTTTTTTTTTTTTTTTTTTTTTTTTGACATGTTTTTTGTCTCCATTGGGTTTCGTTGGGTTTTCCATGGTTATCATGGTGGAAAAGGGTAAATTTGTGGGTTTTGGAGAACATCAGGTAGGTTTAGGCTGGTTTTGGGATTGGATCTGTGCTTTTTGGGGATTTTCTTCCAGTTTATGGGTGATCCCTTTCTTTTTTGGGGTGTTTTTGACGTGTTTTGGTGTCTCCTTTTGGGTTTTCGTTTGGTTCATGTTGGTCATCATGGTGAAAATTGTAAATTTTTGGGGGGGGAATTTTCTTCCAGTTTTGGGGGTGATCCCGTTCTTTTTTGGGGTGTTCTTGACATGCTTTGGGGTCTCTGTTGGGTTTTGTTGTGTTCTTGTTTTTCATCATGTTGGAAAAGTTTAACTTGCGTGTTTTGGAGAACATCAGGTAGGTTTAGTGTGGTTTTGGGGTGGATCTATGTTTTTTGGGGATTTTCTTCCAGTTTTGGGGGTGATTCCGTTCTTGTTTGGGGTGTTTTTGACTTGTTTTGGGGTGTCCGTTGGGTTTTAGTTGGATTCTCGTTGGTCCTTAAGGGAAATGGGAGTGGATTGTGGGTTTTGAAGAAGATCAGGTGAGTTTAGGGTGGTTTTGCGGGGAAATTCATAGTTTTTGGTGTTTTTTCTTCTGATTCAGTTATTTTTTGGTGTGTTTTTGACGTGTTTTGGGGTCTCCGTTGGTTTTTGTTGGGTTCTTGTTGTTCATCATGGTGAAAACGGGTAAATTGTGTGTATTGGAGAACATCAGGTAGGTTTAGGGGGACTTTTGGGGTGGATCAACGGCTTTTAGGGTTTTCTTTCGGTTTTGGGGGTGATCCCGCTTTTTTTTTTTTGTGGTGTTTTTGACGTGTTTTGGGGTTTCCGTTGCATTTTGTTGATTTCCTAATGTGTTTTAAGTTTGTTGGGAGTGGACTTTGGGATTTGGAGAACATCAGGTAGGTTTAGTGAGTTTTTGGGGTGGATCTATGTTTTTTTGGGGTTTTCTTTCTTTTTTAGGGGTTATCCTGTTCTTGTCTGGGGTGTTTTTGACTTGTTTTGGGGTGTCCGTTGGGTTTTAGTTGGATTCTCGTTGGTCCTTAAGGGAAATGGGAGTGGATTGTGGGTTTTGAAGAAGATCAGGTGAGTTTAGGGTGGTTTTGCGGGGAAATTCATAGTTTTTGGTGTTTTTTCTTCTGATTCAGTTATTTTTTGGGGTGTTTTTGACGTGTTTTGGGGTTTCCGTTGGGTTTCGTTGAGTTCCTAATGGGTTTTATGGTGGTTGGGAGTGGACATTTGGATTTGGAGAACATCAGGTACGTTTAGAGTGGTTTTGGGATTGGATCCGTGCTTTTTGGGGTTTTCTTTGGTTTTGGGGGTGATCCTGTTCTTGTTTGGGGTGTTTTGGACGTGTTTTGGGTTCTCCGTTGGGTTTCGTTGGGTTTTCCGTGGTCATCATGGTGGAAAAGTGTAAATTGTGGGTTTTGGAGAACATCAGGTAGATTTAGGGTGTTTTTGGGGTGGATCTATGGTTTTGGGGGATTTTGTTCCAGTTTTGGGGTGATCGAATTCATTTTTGGGGTGTTTCTGACGTGTTTTGGGTTCTTCGTTGGGTTTCGTTGGGTTTTCCGTTGTCATCATGGTGGAAAAGTGTAAATTGTGGGTTTTGGAGAAAATCAGGTAGGTTTAGGGGGACTTTTGGGGTGGATTCGTGATATATGGGGTTTTCTTCTGTTTTTTTTTTTTTTTTTTTTTTTTGGGGGGGGTGATCCAATTCATTTTGGGGGTGTTTTTGACGTGTTTTGGGGTCTCCATTGGGTTTCATTGCGTTTTCCGTGGTCATCATGGTGGAAAAGGGTAAATTGTTGGTTTTGGAGAACATCAGGTAGGTTTAGGTTGGTTTTGGGATTGGACCTATGGTTTTGGCGGATTTTCTTTTGTTTTTGGGGGTGATCCCGTTCTTTTTTGGGGTGTTTTTGACGTGTTTTGGGGTCTCCGTTGGTATTCCTTGGGTTTTCCGTGGTCATGGTGGTGGAAAATTGTAAATTGTGGGTTTTGGAGAACTTCAGGTAGGTTTAGGGGAATTTTGGGGTGGATTCATGGGATTTGGTCTTTTCTTCTGTTTTTTTTTGGGTGATCCTGTTCTTTTTTGGGGTGTTTATGACGTGTTTTGGGGTCTCCGTTGGGTTTTAGTTGTGTTCTTGTTGGTCATCATGGTGAAAAAGTGTAAATTGTGGCTTTTGGAGAACATCAGGTAGGTTTAGGGGGACTTTTGGGGCAGAGTCATGTTTTTTGGTGTTTTCTTCTGTTTCTTGGGGTGGTCCCGTTCTTTTTTGGGAAAATTTTGAGGTGTTTGGGGGTCTCCGTTGGGTTTTGTTGTGTACTCGTTGGTCATCGTGGTGGAAAATGGTAAATTGTGGGTTTTGGAGAACATTAGGTAGGCTTAGGGGGACTTTTGGTGTGGATCTATGGCTTTTGGGGTTTTCTTTCGTTTTTAGGGTTTATCCCGTTCTTGTTTTGGGTGTTTTTGACTTCTTTTGGGGTCTCCGTTGGATTTCGTTGGGTTTTCCATGGTCATCATGTTGGAAAATTGTAAATTGTGGGTTTTGGAGATCATCAGGTAGGTTTAGGGTGGTTTTGGGGTGGATCTATGATTTTGAAGGATTTTCTTCCAATTTTGGGGGTGATTCCTTTCTTTTTTTTTTTTTTTTTTTTTTTTTTTTTTGACGTGTTTTGTGGTCTCCGTTGGGTTTCGTTGGGTTTTCCATGGTCATCAATGTGGAAAAGTGTAAATTGTGGGTTTTGGAGAACTTCAGGTTGGTTTAGGGGGATTTTTGGTGTGGATCTATGGCTTTTGGGGTTTTCTTTCGTTGTTGGGGTTGAACCAGTTCTTTTTTGGGGTGTTTTTGACGTTTTTGGGGTCTCCGTTGGGTTTTGTTGGGTTCTCGTTGGTCGTTAAGCTAAATGGGAGTGGATTGTGGGTTTTGAAGAAGATCAGGTGAGTTTAGGGTGATTTGGGAGGGAAATGCATAGTTTTGTTTTTTTTTTTTCTTCTGATCCCGTTCTTTTTTGGGGTGTTTTTGACGTGTTTTGGGGTTTCCGTTGCGTTGAGTTCCTAATGGGTTTTATGGTGGGTGGGAGTGGATTTTGGGATTTGGAGAAGATCAGGTAGGTTTAAGGGTTTTTTGGGGGTTAAATCACGTATTTTCTTCTGATCCGGTTTGCTTTTGGGGTGTTTTTGAGGTGTTTTGGGGTTTCTGTTGCGTTTTGTTGAGTTCCTAATGGGTTTTATGGTGGTTGGGAGTGGACTTTGGGATTTGGAGAAGATCAGGTAGGTTTAGGGTGGTTTTGGGATTGGATCCATGCTTTTTGGGGATTTTCTTCCAGTTTTGGGGGTTATCCCGTTCTTTTTTGGGGTGTTTTTGACATGTTTTGATGTCTCTGTTGGGTTTTGTTGGGTTTTCTGTTGGCATCTTGGTGGAAAAGGGTAAATTGTGGGTTTTGGAGAACTTCAGGTAGGTTTAGGTGGACTTTTGGGGTGGATTCATGGTATTTGGGGTTTTCTTCTGTTTTTTGGGGTGATCCTGTTCTTTTTTGGGGTGTTTTTGACGTGTTTTGGGGTTGTCCGTTGGGTTTTGTTGGGTTCTCGTTGGTCATCATTGTGAAAAAGGGTAAATTGTGGGTTTTGGAGAACATCAGGTAGGCTTAGGGGGACTTTTGGGGTGGATCTATGGCATTTGGGTTTTTCTTCTGTTTTTGGGGGAGATCCTGTTCTTTTTTTTTTTTTTTTTTTTTTTTTGACATGTTTTTTGTCTCCATTGGGTTTCGTTGGGTTTTCCATGGTTATCATGGTGGAAAAGGGTAAATTTGTGGGTTTTGGAGAACATCAGGTAGGTTTAGGCTGGTTTTGGGATTGGATCTGTGCTTTTTGGGGATTTTCTTCCAGTTTATGGGTGATCCCTTTCTTTTTTGGGGTGTTTTTGACGTGTTTTGGTGTCTCCTTTTGGGTTTTCGTTTGGTTCATGTTGGTCATCATGGTGAAAATTGTAAATTTTTGGGGGGGGAATTTTCTTCCAGTTTTGGGGGTGATCCCGTTCTTTTTTGGGGTGTTTTTGACATGTTTTGGGGTCTCTGTTGGGTTTTGTTGTGTTCTTGTTTTTCATCATGTTGGAAAAGTTTAACTTGCATGTTTTGGAGAACATCAGGTAGGTTTAGTGTCGTTTTGGGGTGGATCTATTTTTTGGGGGTTTTCTTTCGTTTTGGGGGGTTATCCCATTCTTTTTTGGGATGTTTTTGACGTGTTTTGAGGTCTCCGTTTGTTTTTTTTGGGTTTCCATTGGGTTTTCTGGTGGTTGGGTGTGGATTGTACATTTAGGAGAACATCAGGTAGGTTTAAGGGTTTTTTGTGTTGTTAAATCACATTTTTTCTTCTGATTCGGTTCGCTTTTGGGGTGTTTTTGACGTGTTTTGTGGTTTCCGTTGCGTTTTGTTGAGTTTTGACAAATTGACAAATCCTTGAAGTCCCTTTTGATTGCTCACAGGCTATGCGTTGCCACTCCTTCTCCTCCCAGATATAGGACGATCAATCGGTAATAGTCTGACGGTTGAACCAAGCTGGGAAGCCTCCTTGT